>NC_057795.1:337081931-337092838 GCF_018294505.1 Triticum aestivum
AAAATTCAAAAAAAAAACGACGCAGCCAACAAGAGGGCGGGATGGGGCCATGGCTCCCCCATGATGTAAAAAGTTCTCAAACTAACCCAATAGTACTGTGTGGATTTAATGAATTTAATCTCTAAACTTTTATGTATAGCCCCATCCAATGCTTTACCTGTTTCATTGGCCTCCCTTTAACAAAATTCCTAGCTCTATCCGTGGGTACATCATAAATATTTCAGCATCCACCGTTTTCTGAGAATTTGTTGCAACTTTATTCAAACACAATAACCCCTACATGTACAATTATTGTGATCAAAGATTAAAAATAAACTAGAGAGTAACTCCTATAGCTAACAGTTACAACGAAATCTCTCAAAATTTCTTTCTCCGCTTTAATAACTTTGGAAGATGAAATTCTTCCAAGACTTCAATAAAGACATTGCAATTCGACGGGAACAATGACACACCGCCACTCATACAACTACACAGGTTTGATTACCAATAAAGGTTTAAGATAGACCCTTGATTTACCCATTGAAAAGAAGGAAAACCATGAACGATGAACAGACTTGAGCTAAAGATGACCCCCTAGAAGTGTAGGTTTTCAAGATCTTTACCATAATGCTAAACCCTAAACTCGCAATAGTCATATACTGATCCTCCTATTCATTTACTTCAACCATTTTCCAAGCACATCATATCACTTTTAAGGCAAATGATAGTTTTTTTGAATAATCAAGGACAGTAGGAGAGGCTCCTATTGACATATAAATATCACATTACCCAGTACAATCTATCCATCCTCATCATGCAAGCATGCCAGGGGTCCCTTACCAACAGGGGAGGGGGGCTCATAGCAGCTTCACATGGTGTCGGGGGTTGGGTGCGACATATGCCAATGGATGGCTTATCATGGTGGGAGCGAGTAGAACGTCGCCGGTGCCTGGAAGCGGGATGAGGCGTAGACACGAACGCCGGCGTACTTTACCCAGGTACGGGGCTCTCCTAGGAGATAACACCCCTAGTCCTGCTCTGCGGGGTCTCCGCATGATCACTAAGGTACAAGTGATACAAAGGTGCTCCTTGAGCTGTATGCTAGAGGTAGGAGAAGGCAAGGCCAGCTCTCTCCTGCTCTAGGGGAGTGGCTAGTTCTAATGGAGTGGGAACCCTTTGCATGGGTGCCCTGGGGGGGGGGTTTATATAGGCCTACCCCCCAGGGGCACAATGGTAATCTTGCTGGGCGCTGGGCCCGACAATCAGTGTCTTCGGCCTCCGGCTCCTCCGCTGACTACTGGGGCCCGCTGCCTGGTGGGCCCTGCCGACTGGTCTGGTACGGAGCCGACATGCCGCTCCCGCCGCTGGCGGGTCTGGTCGGTGGCTGCTCACTGTAGTCGTGCTGCTAATGACGCGGGCTTGGTCAGCTCAGTGTGGCTACAGTCCCGCCGCCTGGCGGGAGATCACTGTAGCCACACCCGGTCTCATCAGGTTAATGGCGCACTTGCTTCGAGGGAAGGGACGGCCGCCTGCTGGAGGCTGGCCTTCCCTAGGTACGACTAGTTCGGCATCCGCCGTCTTCCGAGGTGTCACTGCCCGATAGGGCCCGCAGCCTGCGGGCCGTACCGATAGTTCGTCGTGGGAAACAGGGCTCCGCCTGTCTGGAGTGACGTCAGGGGGAAATGGCAACACTGCCACGTCGTGCGGAGATCTCCGCCTGTACGGGGCACTGTGGCCACGCCAAGCCCAAGATTCGGGGGTGAGGGGCTTCACTGTAGCCACGCCCTATCTCATCCTCTTGATGGGGGCACAAACTCTGAGGGTGCCGAGCGGCCGCCCGCTCAACGCCGTCCTCTCTAGAGGCCGGCTGACTGGAGCCGGCCGCTCGTGGTGCCGCCTGCAGGTGGTTGGCCGTCCTCTGGTGGCCCGCCGTTGAGCTAGCCGGCCCCTGGAGGGCGGAGCATCAGCTTGGGACTCTGCGGGGCGAAGCCGGCCCAAAGTCTTGACAAGTTCAGGGACTCGGCTGAGGCTACCCATGGCCCATTACTCCGACACATGGAGTATGGGTCCCACACACCATCACAAGTTCTTATGAGATAGTTTGTCACAAAGTTTTCTTAAAACTCCACTTGGGAGGGTTTAACCCTATGCACTAAAAGGGACAAGTCTGGTTTTAGCCTCCTCTTCTAGGATGGAAGTGAGTGTGGGATCCCTCTGAAGATTTTGTCATTACGTTCTTTCCATATCCCCATTGTCGGATTACGGGTTCCACAAACCCTTGAAGGTTCGAACTCTGGGGTGCGTGCGGAATCTCAACCTACCCAGCCTGCCTACTGGAAGTCCTCCTAGGCCTAGCGCGTCGAGCTCAAGACAAAGAGACATAGCAGTTTATCCTGGTTCGGGCCACCTTGCGGTGTAATACCCTACTCCAGTGTTTTTGGTGGATTGCCTCAAAGGGATAAGGATGAACTAGTACAGTGGATGAACTGGCCTCAGGAGGTGAGGTGTTCTTGAGCTCAAGGGAGCTGGTGAGGTGGTCGGATGAGAATGGATCTCTTCCCCCCGATGTGAACTAGATGCCTCTCTATGGTGGTGGCTAAGTCCTATTTATAGGGGCCTTGATCCTCTTCCCAAACGTTGGCGGGAAGGGATCCCACAACAACCAGATTTGAAAGGGGACAAGTAGTACATCCTATCCTGACTATAGTGGTCTTCGCCTGCGAAAAGCCTCTGGTCGTGACGCTGTGGTGGGCTCGGTGATGACCTTTGTCCTGCCGTCCTGGCGGTCTTGGTCTTGTTGCACCAGAATGGAAACCTTTGACTGATTCCTCGGGACTCCGCGCCTGTGGCTTGCCTCCCTTGCACCAAAGAGGAAACTGGCGCTCTGCGCCCACTGGCGCCGGCCTGGCCTTGGTCGTCATGGCTCATGTCAGTTGAGCCTCGTGAGGTGCATCTTGCATAGAACTCTCCGCCCCTCGAGAGCCAGCCTGAGGAGGCCGATCCCTTAGGGGGTCTTGGTGTCGTATGCCTCGAGAGGCTTCGCCCCTCGCGAGGGTCTTGAGTCGTTGATGCTGAAGCTGGGTCGTACCAGGCCATCGATGGAGCCATGCAGTGGGCCGCAGGCAGGCAAGTCTGGATCCCCCCATATCCAGAACGCCGAGAATAGCCCCCGGGCCCAAGGCGCGCTCAGACTTGGCTTCCATGCGAAGCCAAAGGGCAAGTGTGGAGCGCCGCGGGCCCTAACCGCCCGCGGCCTTGATGATGCGTGGCGATTGATGGGACGTGGGCGTCTCCACTTCCCCATGCTGCCTCGGCAACTGTTTTCGTCTGACAAAAGGGTTGCCATCTGTTGCCGTGCTTTCATTGCATTCCCTTCGTCTTGCTCCAGATACCCTTCTCCCAACGCCGAAAGAACTCACTGGATCTGCCAATTCTCTTCTCCAATGGCTGCTGAGAAGACCAAGGCTCCAGCCCCGGCTGCCGGCCCCGCCTGGTATGAGCCGGTGCTGACCGCGCCCTCTGTCACCAAGGAGAAGCTCCAGACCGTACTTCTCCTGAAGGCGAGCGAGGACAACGAGTGGGGGGATAATGCACTCCAGGTCGCCGCCGCCACACCGAAACCCGCGAACAGTACCTTCTATGTTGGGGAACGTAGTAATTTCAAAAAAATTCCTACGCACACACAAGATCATGGAGATGGCATAGCAACAAGAGGGGAGAGTGTAGTCCACGTACCCTCGTAGACCGTAAGCGGAAGCGTTATGACAACGCGGTTGATGTAGTCGTACGTCTTCAGATTCGCCCGATCCAAGCACCGAACGTACGGCACCTCCGTGTTCATCACACGTTCAGCTCGATGACGTTCCCCGGGCTCCAATCCAGCAAAGCGTCGGGGATGAGTTCCGTCAGCACGACGGCATGGTGACGATGATGATGTTCTACCGGTGCAGGGCTTCGCCTAAACTCCGCGACGATATGACCGAGGTGGAATATGGTGGAGGGGGGCACCGCACACGGCTAAGGAACGATCCGTAGATCAACTTGTGTGTTCTAGGGGTGCCCCCTGTATATAAAGGGGGAGAGGAGGACGGGTCAGGCCAAGGGGAGAGGCGCGCCCTAGGGGGGCCAATCCTACTCCAAGTAGGTTTGGCCCCCCTTTTCCTATTAGGAGTAGGAGAGGGAAGGAAGAGAGGGGAGGGAAGAAGGAAAGGGGGGCCCGGCCCCCCTCCCAATTCGGATTGGGCTTGGGGGGGAGGCGCCCCCTCCTTTGCTCCTTCTCCCTCCTTTCCACTAAGGCCCAATAAGGCCCATATACTTACCGGGGGGTTCCGGTAACCTCCCGGAGCTTCGGTATAGTCCCAATCTCATCCGGAACCTTTCCGGTATCCAAATATATCCGTCCAATATATCAATCTTTATGTCTCGACCATTTCGAGACTCCTCGTCATGTCCGTGATCACATCCGGGACTCCGAACAAACTTCGGTACATCAAAAACTTATAAACTCATAATAAAATTGTCATCATAACGTTAAGCGTGCAGACCCTACGAGTTCGAGAACTATGTAGACATGACCTAGAACTGGTCTCGATCAATAACCAATAGTGGAACCTGGATGTTCATATTGGCTCCTACATATTCTATGAAGATCTTTATCGGTCAAACCGCATAACAACATACGTTGTTCCCTTTGTCATCGGTATGTTACTTGCCCGAGATTCGATCGTCGGTATCCAATACCTAGTTCAATCTCATTACCGGCAAGTATCTTTACTCGTTCCGTAATACTTCATCCCGTAACTAACTCATTAGTTACAATGCTTGCAAGGCTTAAGTGATGTGTATTACCGAGAGGGCCCAGAGATACCTCTCCAATAATCGGAGTGACAAAACCTAATCTCGAATTACGCCAACCCAACATGTACCTTCGGAGACACCTGTAGAGCACCTTTATAATCACCCAGTCACGTTGTGACGTTTGGTAGCACACAAAGTGTTCCTCCGGTAAACGGGAGTTGCATAATCTCATAGTCATAGGAACATGTATAAGTCATGAAGAAAGCAATAGCAACATACTAAACGATCAAGTGCTAAGCTAACGGAATGGGTCAAGTCAATCACATCATTCTCCTAATGATGTGATCCCGTTAATCAAATGACAACTCATGTCTATGGTTAGGAAACATAACCACCTTTAATTAACGAGCTAGTCAAGTAGAGGCATACTAGTGATACTCTGTTTGTCTATGTATTCACACATGTATTATGTTTCCGGTTAATACAATTCTAGCATGAATAATAAATATATATCATGAAATAAGGAAATAAATAATAACTTTATTATTGCCTCTAGGGCATATTTCCTTCAGTCTCCCACTTGCACTAGAGTCAATAATCTAGTTCACATCACCATGTGATTTAACACCAATAGTTCACATCACCATGTGATTAACACCCATAGTTCACATCGTCATGTGATCAACACCTAAAGGATTTACTAGAGTCAATAATCTAGTTCACATCGCTATGTGATTAACACCCAAAGAGTACTAAGGTATGATCATGTTTTTCTTGTGAGAGAAGTTTAGTCAACGGGTCTGTCACATTTAGAGCCGTATGTATTTTGCAGATATTCTATGTCTACAATGCTCTGCATGGAGCTACTCTAGCTAATTGCTCCCACTTTCAATATGTATCCAGATTAAGACTTAGAGTCATCTGGATCAGTGCCAAAAACTTGTATCGACGTAACCCTTTACGACGAACCTTTTTTTCACCTCCATAATCGAGAAACATATCCTTATTCCACTAAGGATAATTTTGACCAATGTCCAGTGATCTACTCCTAGATCACTATTCTACTCTCTTGCCAAACCATGGCAGAGTATACAATAGGTCTGGTCTATAGCATGCATACTTTTATAGAACCTATGATTGATGCATAGGGAATGACTTTCATTCTCTTTCTATTTTCTGCTATGGTCGGGATTTGAGTCTTACTCAATTTCATACCTTTGCAACACAGGCAAGAACTCTTTCTTTGACTGTTCCATTTTGGACTACTTCAAAATCTTGTCAAGGTATGTACTCATTGAAAATCTTATCAAGCGTCTTGATCTATCTCAATAGATCTTGATGCTCAATATTTAAGTAGCTTTACTGAAGTCTTTCTTTTAAAGAACTTCTTTCAAACACTCCTTTATGCTTTGTAGAATAATTCTACATTATTTCCGATCAACAATATGTCATTCACATATACTTATCAGAAATGTTGTAGTGCTCCCACTCACTTTCTTGTAAATACAGGCTTCTCCGTAAGTCTGTACAAAACTATATGCTTTGATCAACTTATCAAAGCGTATATTCCAACTCTGAGATGCTTGCACCAGTCCATAGATGTATTGCTGGAGCTTGCATATTTTGTTAGCACCTTTAGGATTGACAAAACCTTCTGGTTGCATCATATACAACTCTTCTTTAAGAAAACCATTAAGGAATGCAGTTTCGATATCCATTTGCCAGATTTCATAAATTGTGGCAATTGCTAACATGATTCGGACAGACTTAAGCATCGCTACAGTTGAGAAAATCTCATTGTAGTCAACACCTTGAACTTGTCAAAAAAAATCCTTTTGCGACAAGTCGAGCTATGTAGATAGTAACACTACTATCAACGTCTGTCTTCCTCTTGAAGATCCATTTATTTCTTATGGCTTGCCGATCAGCGGACAAGTCCACCAAAGTCCACACTTTGTTCTCATACATGGATCCTATCTCAGATTTCATGGCCTCCAGCCATTTCGCGGAATCTGGGCTCATCATCGCTTCCTCATAGTTCGTAGGTTTATCATGGTCTAGTAACATGACTTTCAGAACAGGATTACCGTACCACACTGGTGCGGACCGTTCTCTGGAAGACCTACGAGGTTCTGTAGTAACTTGATCTGAAGTTTCATGATCATCATCATTAGCTTCCTCACTAATTGGTGTAGGAATCACTGGAACTGATTTCAGTGATGAACTATTTTCCAATTCTGGAGAAGGTACAATTACCTCATCTAGTTCTACTTTCCTCCCACTCACTTCTTTCGAGAGAAACTCCTTCTCTAGAAAGGATCCATTTTTAGCAATGAATAACTTGCCTTCGGATCTGTGATAGAAGGTGTACCCAACAATTTCCTTTGGGTATTCTATGAAGACGCACTTCTCCGATTTGGGTTTGAGCTTATCAGGATGAAACTTTTTCACATAAGCATTGCAACCCCAAACTTTAAGAAACGACAACTTGGGTTTCTTGCTAAACCACAGTTCATATGGTGTCGTCTCAATGGATTTAGATGGTGCCCTTTTAACATGAATGCAGCTGTCTGTAATGCATAACCCCAAAACAATAGTGGTAAATCAGTAGGAGACATCATAGATCGCACCATATCCAATAAAGTGCGGTTACGACATTCGGACACACCATAACGTTGTGGTATTCCAGGTGGCGTGAGCTGTGAAACTATTCCACATTGTTTTAATTGAAGACCAAACTCAGAACTCAAATATTCGTCTCCGCGATTAGATTGCAGAAACTTTATTTTCTTGTTACGATGATTTTTCCACTTCACTCTGAAATTCTTTGAACCTTTCAACTATTTCAGACTTATGTTTCATCAAGTAGATGTACCCATATCTGCTCAAATCATCTGTGAAGGTCAGAAAATAACGATACCCGCCACGATCATTAATACTCATTGGTCTGCATACATCAGTATGTATTATTTCCAACAAGTTTGTTGCTCGTTCCATTGTTCCGAAGAACGGAGTTTTAGTCATTTTGCCCATGAGGCATGGTTCGCAAGTATCAAGTGATTCATAATCAAGTGATTCCAAAATCCCATCAGCATGGAGTTTCTTCATGCGCTTTACACCAATATGACCTAAACAACAGTGCCACAAATAAGTTGCACTATCATTATTAACTTTGCATCTTTTGGCATCAATATTATGAATATGTGTATCACTACGATCGAGATCCAACAAACTATTTTCATTGGGTGTATAACCGTCGAAGGTTTTATTCATTTAAACAGAATAACAATTATTCTTTAACTTCAAATGAATAATCGTATTGCAATAAACATGATCTTATCATATTTATGCTCAACGCAAACAACAAATAACATTTATTTAGGTTTAACACTAATCCCGAAAGTATAGGGAGTGTGCGATGATGATCATAGCAATCTTGGAACTACTTCCAACACTCATCGTCACTTCCCCTTCAACTAGTCTCTGTTTATTCTGTAACTTCTGTTTCGAGTTACTAATCTTAGCAACCGAACAAGTATCAAATACTCAGGGGCTACTATACACACTAGTAAGGTACACATCAATAATCTGTATATCAAATATACCCTTGTTCACATTGCCACCCTTCTTATCTACCAAATATTCAGGGCATTTCTGCTTCCAGTGACCATTTCTTTTGCAGTAGAAGCACTCAGTTTCAGGCTTTGGTCCAGCTTTGGGCTTCTTCGCGGGAGTGACAACTTGTTTGCCATTCTACTTGAAGTTTCCCTTTCTTTCCCTTTGCCCTTTTCTTGAAACTAGTGGTCTTGTCAATCATCAACACTTGATACTCTTTCTTGATTTCTACCTTCGTCGATTTCAACATCACGAAGAGCTCGGGAATCGTTTTCGTCATCCCTTGCATACTATAGTTCATCACGAAGTTCTAGTAACTTAGTGATGATGACTAGAGAATTCTGTCAATCACTATCTTATCTGGAAGATTAACTCCCACTTGATTCAAGCGATTGAAGTACCCAGACAATCTGAGCACATGCTCATTAGTTGGGCGATTCTCCTCCATCTTTTAGCTATAGAACTTGTTGGAGACTTCATATCTCTCAACTCAGGTATTTGCTTTAAATATTAACTTCAATTCCTGGAACATCTCATATGGTCCATGACGTTCAAAACATCTTTGAAGTCCCGATTCTAAGCCGTTAAGCATGGTGCACTAAACTATCAAGTAGTCATCATATTGAGCTAGCCAAACGTTCATAACGTCTGCGTTTGCTCCTGCAATAGGTCTGTCACCTAGCGGTGCATTAAGGACATAATTCTTCTGTGCAGCAATGAGGATAAACCTCAGATCATGGATCCAATCCGCATCATTGCTACTAACATCTTTCAACACAATTTTCTCTAGGAACATATCAAAATAAACATATGAAAGCAACATCGCAAGCTATTGATCTACAACATAATTTGCAAAATACTATCAGGTACTAAGTTCATGATAAATTTAAGTTCAATTAATCAAATTACTTAAGAATTCCCACTTAGATAGACATCTCTCTAGTCATCTAAGTGATCACGTGATCCAAATCAACTAAACCATAACCGATCATCACGTGATATGGAGTAGTTTTCAATGGTGAACATCACTATGTTGATCATATCTACTATATGATTCACGCTCAACCTTTCGGTCTCCGTGTTCTGAGGCCATATCTGCGTATGCTAGGCTCGTCAAGTTTAACCTGAGTATTCCACGTGTGCAAAACTGGCTTGCACCCATTGTAGATGGACGTAGAGCTTATCACACCCGATCATCACGTGGTGTCTGGGCACGACGAACTTTGGCAACGGTGCATACTCAGGGAGAACACTTCTTGATAATTAGTGAGAGATCATCTTAAAATGCTACCGTCAATGAAAGCAAGATAAGATGCATAAAAGATAAACATCACATGCAGTCAATATAAGTGATATGATATGGCCATCATCATCTTGTGCTTGTGATCTCCATCTCCGAAGCACCGTCGTGATCACCATCGTCACCGGCGCGACACCTTGATCTCCATCGTAGCATAGTTTTCGTTACGCCATCTATTGCTTCTACGACTATCGCTACCGCTTAGTGATAAAGTAAAGCAATTACAGGGCATTTGCATTTCATACAATAAAGCGACAACCATATGGCTCCTGCCAGTTGCCGATAACTTCGGTTACAAAACATGATCATCTCATACAAAATATAGCGTCATGTCTTGACCATATCACATCACAACATGCCCTGCAAAAACAAGTTAGACGTCCTCTACTTTGTTGTTGCAAGTTTTACGTGGCTGCTACGGGCTGAGAAAGAACCGTTTTTACCTACGCATCAAAACCACAACGATAGTTCGTCAAGTTAGTGTTGTTTTAACCTTCGCAAGGACCAGGCGTAGCCACACTTGGTTCAACTAAAGTTGGAGAAACTGACACCCGCCAGTAGAACCAGTCTCGTGTAAGCGTATGCGTAATGTCGGTCCGGGCCGCTTCATCCAACAATACCGCCAAACCAAAGTATGACATGCTGGTAAGCAGTATGACTTGTATCGCCCACAACTCACTTGTGTTCTACTCGTGCATATAACGTCAACGCATAAAACCTAGGCTCGGATGCCACTGTTGGGGAATGTAGTAATTTCAAAAAAATTCCTACGCACACACAAGATCATGGTGATGGCATAGCAACGAGAGGGGAGAGTGTAGTCCACGTACCCTCATAGACCGTAAGCGGAAGCGTTATGACAACGTGGTTGATGTAGTCGTACGTCTTCACGATTCGACCGATCCAAGCACCGAACGTACGGCACCTCTGTGTTCAGCACACGTTCAGCTCGATGACGTTCCCCGGGCTCCAATCCAGCAAAGCGTCGGGGATGAGTTCCATCAGCACGACGGCGTGGTGACGATGATGATGTTCTACCGGCGCAGGGCTTCGCCTAAACTACGCGACGATATGACCGAGGTGGAATATGGTGGAGGGGGGCACCGCACACGGCTAAGGAACGATCCGTAGATCAACTTGTGTGTTCTAGGGGTGCCCCCCTCCCCTGTATATAAAGGGGGAGAGGAGGAGGGGGCCAGCCAAGGGGAGAGTCGCG
>NC_057795.1:337093150-337161554 GCF_018294505.1 Triticum aestivum
CCTCCTTTGCTCCTTCTCCCTCCTTTCCACTAAGGCCCAATAAGGCCCATATACTTACCGGGGGGTTCCGGTAACCTCCCGGAGCTCCGGTATAGTCCCAATCTCATCCGGAACCTTTCCGGTATCCAAATATATCCGTCCAATATATCAATCTTTATGTCTCGACCATTTCGAGACTCCTCGTCATGTCCGTGATCACATCCGGGACTCTGAACAAACTTCGGTACATCAAAAACTTATAAACTCATAATAAAACTGTCATCGTAACGTTAAGCGTGCGGACCCTACGGGTTTGAGAACTATGTAGACATGACCTAGAACTGTTCTCGATCAATAACCAATAGTGGAACCTGGATGTTCATATTGGCTCCTACATATTCTACGAAGATCTTTATCGGTCAAACCGCATAACAACATATGTTGTTCCCTTTGTCATCGGTATGTTACTTGCCCGAGATTCGATCGTCAGTATCCAATACCTAGTTCAATCTCGTTACCGGCAAGTATCTTTACTCGTTCCGTAATACTTCATCCCGTAACTAACTCATTAGTTACAATGCTTGCAAGGCTTAAGTGATGTGTATTACCGAGAGGGCCCAGAGATACCTCTCCGACAATCGGAGTGATAAAACCTAATCTCGAATTACGCCAACCCAACATGTACCTTCGGAGACACCTATAGAGCACCTTTATAATCACCCAGTTACGTTGTGACGTTTGGTAGCACACAAAGTGTTCCTCTGGTAAACGGGAGTTGCATAATCTCATAGTCATAGGAACATGTATAAGTCATGAAGAAAGCAATAGCAACATACTAAACGATCAAGTGCTAAGCTAACGGAATGGGTCAAGTTAATCACATCATTCTCCTAATGATGTGATCCCGTTAATCAAATGACGACTCATGTCTATGGTTAGGAAACATAACCACCTTTAATTAATGAGCTAGTCAAGTAGAGGCATACTAGTGATACTCTGTTTGTCTATGTATTCACACATGTATTATGTTTCCGGTTAATACAATTCTAGCATGAATAATAAACATTTATCATGAAATAAGGAAATAAATAATAACTTTATTATTGCCTCTAGGGCATATTTCCTTCATTCTATCCTTTCTTCCTGCACAACATCTGTTCGGGACTGGTGCCCCCATTCTCTCGCTTCTTCTATGTTTTCTCCACCATTACGGCCTCCATGCGCTCCACATTCATCCTAATTCCATCCTCCTCCTGTCCATCTTTGCCTTATACTGTGAGGCGTTCATGGGGGTGATGCCCTCTGTCGTCATGCTCCGCCACTTCTTCTTACTCCGCATGACTGGCGACAGGCCCGCAAGGTGCATCGGCTTTGTTGCGGCTCGGGGCGGCAACGCAATCTCCTGCGCCAGGAAGAAGGTGGAGGACGCCCTAAAGAGGTGGGTCCTAATGGACGCCCTGAAGAGGTGGGTCCTAATGGACGCCAAGTGCTCACGTGACCTGCTGGAGCTGCCGACCGAGCTCCCCTCCTCTGAGAATGGGTGGCTTTCTGAGAAGATCACCGACCCTTCCCTGAAGCCATTGATGAAGAAGATGGAGGACGACCTGAAGAATGAGAAGATGACGGGGGCCATGATCATCAAGGAGTTCCTGATGCAGCTCCTAGCGCCACTCTAGGACCGTTCCCACCCCTTGTAGAAGGTTGGGGGCACTCATGACAAGATCCGCCTGCGCCAAGATGCCCTTCCTGAGGAGGAGCTGAGCAAGGTGTCGCTTTTCTTGACTGGAAAGGATCCGAGCGGTCCTTCGGAGGAATGGCTCCTGCTATACCACTGAGTCGATGGAGAGGAGATTGACGCCGCCATGCCAGTCTTCGAGGAGTTCGGGCCCGTGCAGACGGGGCCTCCCCCACCGCCCACCTCCTTTGTGACCTTGTCCTTCGTCGACCATTCCTCTCAGGCCACCAAGGAGGAGGGCAAGGGGGAATCCTCTACCCCGAGGCAGAGGGAGCTCCTCCGTAACTTCCCCGACGATGATGACGATGACGCGCCTCCGGTGGTGGAGCTGGCTTGCCCCTCTGGGGTTACCACGAGATCCGGGGTGGCCTCTTCGAAGCAGCCCAAGCGATCGGCCGTGAGGAAGGTCAGGACTGTGCTGATCCCTCCGGGCAGTACCCCGCCTTCGCCAGCGACTGATAACCCACAAGTATAGGGGATCACAACAGTTTTTGAGGGTAGAGTATTCAAACCAAATTTATTGATTTGACACCAGGGGAGCCAAAGAATATTCTCAAGTATTAGCAATTGAGTTGTCAATTCAACCACACCTGGATAACTTAGTATCTGCAGCAAAGTATTTAGTAGCAAAGTAGTATGGAAGTAAGGGTAACAGCGGCAAAAGTAACAGTAGCAGTTTTGTAGTACTTATAACAGTAACAACGGTAAAGTAAATAAGCAAAGCACAATATGTGAAAAGCTCGTAGGCATTGGATCAGTGATGGATAATTATGTCGGATGCGATTCCTCATGTAATAGTTATAACATAGGGTGACACAGAACTAGCTCCAATTCATCAATGTAATGTAGGCATGTATTCCGAATATAGTCATATGTGCTTATGGAAAAGAACTTGCATGACATCTTTTGTCCTACCCTCCCGTGGTAGCAGGGTCCTAATGGAAACTAAGGGATATTAAGGCCTCCTTTTAATAGAGTACCAGACCAAAGTATTATCACATGGTGAGTACATGAACTCCTCAAACTGCGGTCATCACCGAGAAGTATCCCGATTATTGTCACTTCGGGGTTGTTGGATCATAACACATAATAGGTGACTATAGACTTGCAAGATAGGATCAAGAACTCACATATATTCATGAAGACATAATAGGTTCAGATCTGAAATCATGGCACTCGGGCCCTAGTGACAAGCATTAAGCATAGCAAAGTCATAGCAACATCAATCTTAGAACATAGTGGATACTAGGGATCAAACCCTAACAAAACTAACTTGATTACATGGTAAATCTCATCCAAACCATCACCGTCAAGCAGGCCTACGATGGAATTACTCACGCACGGCGGTGAGCATTGTGAAATTGGTGATGGAGGATGGTTGATGATGACGACAGCGATGAATCCCCCTCTCCGGAGCCCCGAACGAACTCTAGATCAGGCTTCCCGAGAGAGATTAGGGCTTGGCGGCGGCTCCGTATTGTAAAACGCGATGAAACTTTCTCCCTGATTTTTCTCTTTGCGAAAGCTAATATATGGAGTTGGAGTTGAGGTCGGTGGATGTTCAGGGGGCCCAGGAGGCAGGGGCGCGCCCAGGGGGAGGGGGCGCGCCTCCCACCCTCATGGACAAGGTGTGGCCCCCCTGACGCTATTTCTTTCGCCAGTATTTTTTATTAATTCTGAAAAGTTGCTCCGTGGATTTTCAGGTCATTCCGAGAACTTTTATTTCTGCACGAAAAGAACACCATGGCAGTTCTGCTGAAAACAACGTCAGTCCAGGTTAGTTTCATTCAAATCATGCAAGTTAGAGTCCAAAACAAGGGCAAAAGTGTTTGGAAAAGTAGATACGATGGAGACGTATCAACTCCCCCAAGCTTAAACCTTTGCTTGTCCTCAAGCAATTCAGTTGATGAACTAAAAGTGATAAAGAAAAACTTTTACAAACTCTCTTTGCTCTTGTTGTTGTAAACATGTAAAGCCAACATTCAAGTTTTTAGCAAAGATTATGAACTAACCATATTCACAATAACACTTAGGTCTGATGTTTACTCATGTCAGGATTGTTGCTAGTTGGAGGCACCCGTTTTTTCGGGCAAGCCATGGATTGATGCTTGTTGGTGGTGGGGGAGTATAAACTTTACCATTCTGTTTGGGAACCACCTATAATGTGTGTAGCATGGAAGATATCGAGATCTCATAGTTGTTATGTTGACAGTGAAAGTATACCGCTCAAAATGTTATTCATCTCTATTTTAAAATCGAGCTCTGGCACCTCTACAAATCCCTGCTTCCCTCTGCGAAGGGCCTATCTATTTACTTTTATGTTGAGTCATCACCCTCTTATTAAAAAGCACCCGCTGGAGAGCACCACTGTCATTTGCATGCATTACTATTAGTTTATATTGGGTATGACTTGACTGGATCTCTTTTACCATGAATTACAATGTTTAGTCAGTCCTTGATCTTTAAAGGTGTTCTGCATTTATGTTTTGCGGTCTTAGAAAGGGCTAGCGAGACACCATCTTGTTATATCATATTATGATTGTTTTGAGAAAGTGTTGTCATCCGAGTTTTATTATTATTGCTTGCTAGTTGATCATTCCATTGGGGGAGTTCTGTTTAATTATTTTGATTTGATTTTGAGCATGGGACTGGCCATCCCGGTTACCAGCCATTTTCTCGTGAATGAGGAGCGGAGTCCACTCCTCTTGAGAATAACCCACCTAGCATGGAAGATACAGACAGCCCTAGTTGATACATGAGCTGCTCAAGCATACAAAATAGAATTTCATTTGAAGGTTTGGAGTTTGGCACATACAAATTTACTTGTAACGACAGGTAAATACCGCATATATGAAGGTATGGTGGACTCATATGGAATAACTTTGGGGTTTATGGAGTTTGGATGCACTAGCAGTATTCCCGCTTAGTACAGGTCAAGTCTAGCAAAAGACTGGGAAGCGACCAACTGAGAGAGCGACAACAGTCATGAACATGCATTAAAATTAATCAACACCGAGTGCAAGTATGAGTAGGATATAATCCACCATGAACATAAATATCGTGAAGGCTATGTTGATTTAGTTTCAACTACATGTGTGAACATGTGCCAAGTCGAGTCACTCGAATCATTCAAAGGAGGATACCACCCTATCATACCACATCACAGCCATTTAATAGCATGTTGGCACGCAATGTAAACCATTATAAGCTCCTACCTAATTGAGCATGGCATAAGCAACTATAATCTCTAATTGTCATTGCAAACATGTTTATTCATAATAGGCTGAATCAGGAACGATGAACTAATCATATTTACAAAAACAAGAGAGGTCGAGTTCATACCAGCTTCTCTCATCTCAATCAGTCCATCATATATCGTCATTATTTACTTTCACTTGCACGACCGAACGGTGTGGATAATAATAATAGTGCACGTGCATTGGACTAAGCTGGAATCTGCAAGCATTCAACTCAAGGGAGAAGACAAGGTGATATGGGCTCTTGGTTAAATCAACAATCATGCATATTGGAGCCACTAAGCATTTTCATTATGGTCTTATCCTCTCGACCACCAAAGGAAAGAAAAGAAATAGAACTATTTACACGGGAAAGCTCCCAACAAGCAAAAGAAGAATGTGGAATCTTTTTGGGTTTTCTTTTAATTACTACTACAAGCGTGGAAATTAAACTAACTATTTTTTTTGTTTTCTTAAGGTTTAACAAACACACAAGAAGAAAGAAATTAAACTAGCATGGATAGTACAATGAAAAAGTATGAGTACCGACAACTAGAATGAGTGTGTGAACATGAATGTAATGTCGGTGATAAATACGTACTCCCCCAAGCTTAGGATTTTGGCCTAAGTTGGTCTATGGCCAAGGGTAGCCTGACTGATATCCGAAGTTGTAACTGGGGTCATACTGAGATGCAGCAGCCAATGCCTCCTGGGCTGCAGCACAGCGGCGAGCTGCCTCTGTCCTCCTCTCGTACTCAGTTGCCTCCTCCCAGGTTATAATATATCTTCTTTTGCCTAATAATAAAAAAGGGCAGGAGCAGGGAGAGTAATATGGACAGCGCGATGTGTGTCAAAGATTAGTCGATACTGAAGGAATTGTTCATTCCTGTCAACAAAATGATGACTGACCATAGCATTATAATCTAAATAAGCGGGAGGCAACTCCCTATCATCCTCATGTACATGTATACCAAGATAATTAGCCACACGGGTCGCATAAATCCCACCAAACAAATCTCCAACTAACCCATTGTTATGCAACCTACGTGCAACAATTGCCCCCAAGTTGTATTGTTTATCACCTAATACAACACTCTTGAGAAAACAAAGATCAGGTACACACATGTGACATGCTTCATCTTTACCGTTAATGCATCTACCAATGAAAAGAGCAAAATAATGTATAGTAGGAAAAAAAATGCTCCCTATGGTAGCTTGTTCTATTTCTCTAGATTCTCCCACAGTGATACTAGCAAGAAAGTATTTATATTCAGATTTACATGGTTCATTAACACTACCCCCCTGCGGGAGTTTGCAAGCAGTAGTAAAATCTTCTAGGTCCATGGTATATGATTGATCATAAATATCAAACAGGACACTTTGAGAATTACGCGAAGATGTAAATTTAAACCTTCTCACGAATGAATCAGTCAAATAGTAGTACTGAGGACACTTATCTTGCGTGAAGTCCTCAAGATCGGCATTACGCACATATGCATCAAATTCATCCTTGATGCCTGCATTGACCATAAACTCTTCTGACGACCATTCACAAGGCCGCACGTCAGCTTCCCTTGGTGGTTCATCGTCCTGCTCACGCATTGCGAGCCTGGGTCCTTTGTTTGTTGAAGAACCACCTTGGTACATTTTCCTAGACATATTTCTTCCTCTGAATTTTTTTGAAATTTTTAGTAACTCGAAATAAAAGTGAATCAAACTTAACAAAACTGATAGCAACTACTCCCACAAGTGCCTAGAGCCTATATCATGCATTAGAATTACTTGGGAGCTCATAAATTTGACATGCAAGCTCAAGAACAGGGTCACCTAGGCAGCAAAGATTTGCAATGAATAAAGCACTAGAACAAAAACTAATTGGACCATTGGAGGAGTCACATACCAAGGAACAATCTCCCAAAGCAATTTTGTGAATGGAGCTTTGAGCAAGGAGATCAAAAATCGCAGCAAAATGAGCAAGAACTCGTGCTTGAGCTGGATGGTGATTTTTTGGGAAGAAGATGAACTATGTGGGTGCAGGAATAAGTGGAGGGGGGCCACCGTGAGCCCACAAGGCAGGGGCGCGCCCTGGACCCTCGTGGCCAGGTGCCAGCTCCCCCTGTTGTGTTCTCAGTGCCAAATATTCTCAAATTTTCCAGAAAAAAATCATACTAAATTGGCAGGGAATTTGGAGAACTTTTATTTTTGGGATATTTTTTATTGCTTGGATAATTCAGAAAACAGACAGAAAATACTATTTTGCTTTATTTATTCTAAATAACAGAAAGTAAAAAGAGGGTACAGAAGGTTGTGCCTTCTAATTTCATCCATCTCATGATCATCAAAAGGAATCCACTAACAAGGTTGATCAAGTCTTGTTAACAAACTCATTCCGAATAACATGGAACATGAGAAATTTCGAATAACACTAGGTTACCTCAATGGGGATATGAACATCCCAAATAATAAGAGTATCATATTTCTTCTTAACAGTAGGAAGAGGAAATTCAAAACCTCCAATAATAATAGTTGGACTTTTTCCAATAGAATTGATGCTATGAACTTGAGGTTGTTTCCTCGGAAAGTGTACCGTATGCTCATTACCATTAACATGAAAAGTGAAATTGCCTTTGTTGCAATCAATAACAGCCCCTGTAGTATTCAGAAAGGGTCTACCAAGGATAATCGACATAGTATCGTCCTTGCGAATATCAAGAATAACGAAGTCCGTTAAGATAGTGACATTTGCAACCATAACAGGCACATCCTCACAAATACCGACAGGTCTAGCAGTTGATTTATCGGCCATTTGCGAAGAGATTTCAGTAGGTGTCAATTTATTCAATTCAAGTCTATGATATAAAGAGAGATGCATAACACTAACACCGGCTCCAAGATCACATAAAGCAATTTTAACATAATTTCTTTTAATGGAGCATGGTATAGTTGGTACTCCTGGATCTCCAAGTTTCTTAGGTATTCCACCCTTAAAAGTATAATTAGCAAGCATGGTGGAAATTTCAGCTTCCGGTATCTTTCTTTTATTTGTAATAATATCTTTCATGTACTTAGCATACGGATTCACTTTAAGCATATCAGTTAAGCGCATACGTAAGAAGATAGGTCTAATCATTTCAGCAAAGCGCTCAAAATCCTCATCATCCTTCTTCTTGGATGGTTTAGGAGGAAAGGGCATGGGTTTTTGAACCCATGGTTCTCTTTCTTTGCCGTGCTTGCTAGCAACAAAGTCTCTCTTGTCATAACATTGATACTTTGATTGTGGGTTATCAAGATCAACAGCAGGTTCAATCTGAACATCATTGTTATTGCTAGGTTGAGCATCAACATGAAATTATCATTAACATTATCATTAGGTTCATATTCATCACCCGATTGTGTTTCAGCATCAGAAATAGAAATATCATTGGGATTCTCAGGTGTGTCTACAACAGGTTCACTAGAAGCATGCAAAGTTCTATCATTTTTCTTTTTCTTCTTTTTAGAAGGACTAGGTGCATCTACATTATTTCTCTGAGAATCTTGCTCAATTCTCTAGGGTGGCCTTCAGGATACAAAGGTTCCTGAGTCATTTTACCGGTTCTAGTAGCCACTCTAACAACAAAGTCATGTTTATTATTTAATTCATCAAGCAAATCACTTTGAGCTTTAAGTACTTGTTCTGCTTGAGTGGTAACCATAGAAGCATATTTACTAATGAGTTTAAGTTCACCTTTAACTCTAGCCATATAATCACTCAAGCATCCAATCATGTAAGCATTACTCTTTAATTCTCTACCAACATAAGCATTGAAGTTTTCTTGTCTAGCCATAAATTCATCAAATTCATCCAAACATTGGCTAGGAAACTTAGTAGACGAGATTTCAACTTTGTCATATATATAGAGAGAATTTACCTTTACTACCTGTGTTGGGTTATCAAGACAATATGTTTCTTCAATAGGTGGTATATTAAGACCATGTATTTCTTGAACAGGAGGTAAATTCTTAACATCTTCAGCTTTAATACCTTTTTCTTTCATAGATTTCTTTGCCTCTTGCATATCTTCAGGACTGAGAAATAGAACACCCCTCTTCTTCGGAGTTGGTTTGGGAATAGGCTCAGGAGTTGGCTCAATTGGATCAGGAAGAGTCCAATTATTTTCCTTAGTCAACATATTATTCAATAACAATTCAGCTTGGTCGACTGTTCTTTCCTTGAAAACACAACCAGCACAACTATCCAAGTGGTCCTTGGAAGCATCAGTTAGCCCATTATAAAAGATATCAAGTATTTCATTTTTCTTAAGAGGATGATCTGGCAAAGCATTAAGCAATCGGAGAAGCCTCCCCCAAGCTTGTGGGAGACACTTTTCTTCAATTTGCACAAAATTATATATTTCCCTTAAGGCAGCTTGTTTCTTATGAGCAGGGAAATACTTAGCAGAGAAGTAATAAATCATATCCTGGGGACTACACACACAACCAGGATCAAGAGAATTAAACCAAGTTTTAGCATCACCCTTTAATGAGAACGAAAATATCTTAAGGATATATTAGTAGCGAGAATTATCATCATTAGTGAACAGGGTGGCTATATCATTCAATTTAGTAAGATGTGCCACAACAGTTTTAGATTCATTGCCATAAAGTGGATCAGATTCAACCAAAGTAATTATCTCAGGATCGACAGAGAATTCATAATCCTTATCAGTAACAAAGATAGGTGAAGTAGCAAAAGCAGGGTCATATTTCATTCTAGCATTTAGAAATTTCTGTTTAAGTTTAATTAATAACTTCTTAAGATCAGATCTATCATTGCAAGCAAGAATATCTCTAGTAGTTTCTTCATCCATAACATAACCCTCGGGAACAATAGGCAATTCATAGTTAGGGGGAGAACCTTCATCATCACTATCTTCAATAATATCAGTTTCAAGAATTTCATTCTCTCTAGCCCTAGCAAGTTGTTCATCAAGAAATTCACCTAATGGCATAGTAGTTTCAAGCACAGAAGTAGTTTCATCATAAGTATCATGCATAGTAGAAGTGGCATCATCAATAACATGCAACATATCAGAACTAATAGCAGAAGCAGGTGTAGGTGTCGCAAGCTTACTCATAACAGAAGGAGAATCTAGTGCAGAGCTGGATGGCAGTTCCTTACCTCCCCTCATAGTCGAGGGATAAATCTTAGTTCTTTCGTCTTTCAAGTTCCTCATAGTGACCAGCAGATATAAATCCCAAGTGACTCAAATAATAGAGCTATGCTCCCGGCAACGGCGCCAGAAAATAGTCTTGATAAGCCACAAGTATAGGGGATCGCAACAATTTTTGAGGGTAGAGTATTCAACCCAAATTTATTGATTCGACACAAGGGGAGCCAAAGAATATTCTCAAGTATTAGCAGTTGAGTTGTCAATTCAACCACACTTGGATAACCTAGTATCTGCAGCAAAGTATTTAGTAGCAAAGCAGTATGGAAGTAACGGTAATAGTGGCAAAAGTAACAGTAGCAGTTTTGTAGTAACTGTAACAGTAGCAACAGTATAGTAAATAAGCAAAGCACAATATGTGAAAAGCTCGTAGGCATTGGATCAATGATAGATAATTATGTCGGATGCGATTCCTCATGTAATAGCTATAACATAGGGTGACACAGAACTAGCTCCAATTCATCAATGCAATGTAGGCATGTATTCCGAATATAGTCATACGTGCTTATGGAAAAGAACTTGCATGACATCTTTTGTCCTACCCTCCCATGGCAGCGGGGTTCTAATGGAAACTAAGGGATATTAAGGCCTCCTTTTAATAGAGTACCGGACCAAAGCATTAACACATAGTCAATACATGAACTCCTCAAACTACGGTCATCACCTAGAAGTATCCCAATTATTGTCACTTCGGGGTTGTTGGATCATAACACATAATAGGTGACTATAGACTTGCAAGATAGGATCAAGAACTCACATATATTCATGAAAACATAATAGGTTCAGATCTGAAATCATGGCACTCGGGCCCTAGTGACAAGCATTAAGCATAGCAAAGTCATAGCAACATCAATCTCAGAACATAGTGGATACTAGGGATCAAGCCCTAACAAAACTAACTTGATTACATGGTAAATCTCATCCAACCCATCACTGTCCAGCAAGCCTACGATGGAATTACTCACGCACGGCGGTGAGCATCATGAAATTGGTGATGGAGGATGGTTAATGATGACGACGACAGTGAATCCCCCCCCTCTAGAGCCCCGAACGGACTTCAGATCAGCCCTCTCGAGAGAGATTAGGGCTTGGCGGCGGCTCCATATCGTAAAACGCGATGAAACTTTCTCCTTGATTTTTTTCTCCGCGAAAGCAAATATATGGAGTTGGAGTTGAGGTCGGTGGATGTTCAGGGGGGCCACGAGGCAAGGGGCGCGCCCAGGGGAAGGGGGCGCGACCCCCACCCTCGTGGACAGGGTGTGGGCCCCCTGACGCTATTTCTTTCGCCAGTATTTTTTATTAATTTGAAAAAGTTTCTCCGTGTATTTTTAGGTCACTCCGAGAACTTTTATTTCTGCACAAAAATAACACCATGGCAGTTCTGCTAAAAACAACGTCAGTCCGGGTTAGTTCCATTCAAATCATGCACGTTAGGGTACAAAACAAGGGCAAAAGTGTTTGGAAAAGTAGATACGATGGAGACGTATCAGCGACGTCCCGAGTGGTGCCGATCGCGTGCTCTCCTGCTCCCAAGAGCGTGGCTCTGACTGCCCCGGCGAAGCCCCTGTTGTTGGGCCTGAAGAGGAACTACGTCTTCTCTGACCAGTGAGTGTTTTCCCTTGGCCTTGTTCTTTATTCCTGACGCGGTGCTTAGTGTCTTCGTCCGTCGTTAGGCAACAATTGTTGAAGAAGAAGAAGGTGGCCGAGCGCGTCAAGGTGGCCGCCACAGCCCTGGCGAAGAAGAGCGACGTGGCCTACGCAGCTCCAGCAGCGACATCATCTTCTCAGGGCGCGGAAGGCCGCCCTCAGGAGGTGCCGTTCTCCTCAGCAGGGTTGACCCCATCGGCACCCATCCTTATGGCGGCTGCTGAGGTCGCCAGGCCTCCAAAGCCCCCAGTCCTTCCTGGTGCTGTAGCTTCTCCTGCCTTGGTGCCGAGAATGTCTCCTCTCCCGCCCGGCGTGTAGCTGGGCCATGGCGCTCCCGCCACCTCCGGAGCCCTGGAAGAGGCTCGAGCGGCGCTGAACCTTCTCCAAGGGGAACTTCAGGGCCCGGGCCAGCGCGCGTTGTTGGAGCACCTGGGGCTAATCTCTGGATGGCTCCAGGCCAATGCGTCTGTCCGAGCGGCCTGGAGCTCTGTGGAGGAGGCCCAAAAGATGTTTGGGATGGCTACTGCCGAGCGTGACCTGGCACGGAAGGAGGCCAAGGAAGCCGAGGATCGGTGCCGCGCGGTGTAGGCTGACCTGAGGCTTTTCAGGATCAACAGGCCGCCCAGGCCAGCCAGCTCCAGGAGCGGGAGGAGAAGCTGAAGGCCTAGGAGGCTGCCGTTGCTGATCACGATGCTGGACTGGAGAAGGCAGCCCTGGAACAGGCTGCAGAGCGCGGCCGCCTAACAAAGCTAAAGGAGGATGCAGAGGCGGCCCAGACATCCCTTGCCGAGGCCAAAGAAGCAACCACCATGGAGTGCATCACCCTCGCTTCCATTGAGGCGAGGTTCCACAAAGCTCAGCGGTTGCTCTTTGGGGACGATCCCTTGAAGAAAGCGGCGGTGGCCCCAAGGGAGAGCCCTGCCGCCCTGCTCCATAAGGTCGTGGCAGTGCTCGAGGACACCGTCGATGGGTTTGTCTCTTTGGTGGAAGGTGAGGCTCGCTTGCTTTCTTCCTAGGCCCCTACGTGCGTCTTCAGCCATCTCTATCTCCGGGATGCCAGCTTCGACTTCGCTGCCTTGCTCGAGCCCGTGGATTCCAACTCCCGCAGTGCTGCTGCCGCTGCCATGAAGAGCTCTGTGGACGCCCTGCTGAGCAAGTTCCTTGTCGTTGGTCCTGCGGCTGGGGCCAAGGGGACGGGCAACACGGCTAGCGATGAGGCTCCGCTGGCGGGTGATGGCGGTACCCAGGGCTGAAGAGGTGGCTTGGTGGCACTGCTCCTTCCTGTTCGTCCTGTATCATGTAGCATGCTTCATGGAGGCGTTTAAAACTGATTCCTTGGAACAATATGTTTTGTAATAATTAGATCGTGGTTCCCCGACTTTTTCCGTTTGCTTTGTTGTTCTGCATCGGCAGAGCCCGACCCCGCGCATACCTCAGCCACCATTGGGTCATCTAGATCGCCAGGACGAGCCCAAGGGGTGAGGGGCTACATAGTCAGTTAGGCTCCTGAGACGCGATGCTCAGGAGTCCCCCTTGACGTGCGAACATCTTAGGACAAAGTGCGAAGGCAAGCCTTGGCATTCTGCGTCGGCAGGGCCCGGCCCCGCGCATACCTCAACCGCCGTTGGGTCGTCCAAATCACCAGGACAAGACCAAGGGGTGAGGGGCTACATGACCCGTTAGACTCCCGAGATGCGCTGCTCAGGAGTCCCCCTTGACGTACGAATGGCTTGAAAAGGACGAGAGTCAGGCCTTGGCGTTCTGCATCGGCAGGGCCCGACCACGCGCATACCTCAACCGCCATTGGGTCGTCCGGATCACCAGGACGAGACCAAGGGGTGAGGGGCTGCGTGACCAGTTAGGTTCCTGAGATGCGATACTCAGGAGTCCCCCTTGATGTACGAACCGACCATCATACCTTTCCTTGACGGGCTCTCGCTCCGGAGGGGCGCGCGAAGACCAGGTCCGTGGGACCTGGCGAGGTGGGGTACGCCAAGCGTGACTTGAGCGTGGACCCCATGCCCAGCCCCCTCGCGCTACCCTCCCGAGGGAGAGTAGCGCGGTGAAAATGGACACTGAGCCCGGAAGCTCCCTGAGGTTAGTGCAGCCACAAGACCACCCCCAGTTGTTTATCACCAGCGTGGAGCATAGCACTTTCGCTCTTGCATGGGCATAGCCATTCCTCGGCAATGTCGACGGCCAGCACGGAGCATGGTGCTTCCACTGGTGCATGGGAGGGGGCTCCCTCTGAGGAGAGATCATGGGACGTGTACAGCCCCACCCTGACACGTGTCTTGCATGGCAGGGCTGGAGGAGGTGTGTATGGGCACCCGTGAGCGACTCACGAGGCCCTACCTCAAGGCGGGTTGCGCCTGAGCTTGATTGGGAACACTTGTATTAGTCCTGCAAGATGGTCAGGCCACCTGCGCCGAATGAGTCTCCTGAGGTTATTGCATGAGAAGGCCAGACACCAACGACCCCTAGAGGTGACGTGAATGGGGCCGGCCTGCCAGACAGAGCTCAGCCGTTGGGTTTGTCGACGCTGCAGGGACGGACCTGAGCACAGACGCCCTGTCCAGTCTTCTCATGCAAAGATCCTGAAGAAAAACAACCGGCGCGCGGTTCCCGTGGCCATTGGGGAACTAGGTCACGCGCCCTCACTCATCCGCCCGCGATTAGCTCATGCAAGAACAAGGCACCAAGGGCCATGGGAGGTGACGTACACATGGACTGGCCCGTGAGCCAGAGCTCAGCCTCTTGGATTTAGCGATGCTGCAGGGACAGACCCGAGCACAGACGTCGTGCCAGTCCTTAATCATGAGGCGGTCACGGGATGGCTTGCAAGGGCGCGAGATGTTCTTGGCAATGAAGCGCCAGTCAGGCAGTTAATAATCTCAAGGTAGCTTGTAAAGGAAGGTAAACTAGCTCTAACAGATGCAAAAGAGATACATGCCGCAGGGACAGACCCATACGGCTTGGGGATGATGCCGCCCGTGGGGCGCCCCCAAACTAAACAAATGAGAGAGATGTCACCTAGTACCGTCTCTGAAGAGATGTCGGGGTAGGAGAAGACGCGCGCTGCTGGAGTCGTTCCTCACGACCCGCCTTGGCCCCGAGCCTCGAGAGTCCCAGGGAGCCCGGGAGGCTCCTGAAGATGCACCTCCATCTCCGCCAGGGTCGCCTGCTGCCTGGCCTCGCGAGCCGCCAGGGCGTCCCTTGTGCAGCGCTGCAACGCCACAGCTATGCCTGGTAGGCCGAAAGGCATGCAGACATAGCTGTGGGGTGGACCCTCGCATTGACCGACACGAGACGGCTAGAAGAGCTGCCGAGATGTGGCCCTATTGAGCCCTGGGAAGTCGATGCAGATGTGGAACTCCTTACCCTTGCCAGGGCAGTGAGCCGCGCCTCGTTGTAGGCGGCGATCACCTTGCAGAACCCTTGCCTCTTGAATCTCCTCGATTACCTTGCTGACGAAATCCTGAACGCCTGGAGCCTTCCACCCGACGCCTTCTCCTGGGAAGCGTGCACTGAAGCACGCCTCCACATGGTGCCCAAGCACCTCCCTCGTGATGCTGGCTAGGTCTGAGGCCCTTCCAAGGAGAGCCCCCGAGCCAAGCCTGAGAGGGGCGCTGGGCATGCCTCCCTATCCGATAGGTGAAGGCGCCCCATTCGGGGATGCGAGGCTTTGCATGGCATCCTCGGGCGATGGTTCGTCACGAGATCCTGACCCAGCTGCAACTTCTGCGTCTTGGGGGCAACCTCAGGAGGGAGGACACCACCCTCATCTTCAGGGTTCTCGACTGTCGTAGCCTGGTAGGCATGCTCGAGGGAGCACATCGCGGGTCGCATGATGTCGCCACTCCCTAGCATCTTGAGGATGCTGTAGCCATGGTGCATCGCTGCCATGAACTTGGCCAGTGCTGGGTACCCTAGGATGGCATTGTACGACAAGCGAATGTTGGCGACGTCGAAGTTGATGAGCTCGGTGTGGTAGTTGTTGCATTCACCGAATGTGACAGTGAGGCGGACCTGCCCTATTGGGTGTGTGGAACCGTCGGTTGCTCCTGAGAATAGCTTGGTCGGCTGAAGCTGGTAGTACGACACTTGGAGCCTGTCGAACGTTTGAACAGAGAGAACGTTGAGCCCTGCTCCACCATCGATGAGAGTCTTGGTGACGACCACGTTGCTGATGATGGGTGATCAGAGCATGGGGAGTGTGCATGCCGTGGCCGCGCACTTGAGCTGATCTGAGGAGCTGAAGGTGATGGCGCATTTGGACCACCATAGCGGGCGAGTTACTTCGGGCTTGGGGAGCGCTGCATTCACCTCACGCGTGAACGGCTTGAAGATGCGGTGAGAAGCTGGGGCCTTTGAGCCGCCCAGGATGTAGGCAATGGCTCGAGGCTCCTGGAAGCCCCCAGCCCCCTCGTCCTGGTGATGATCGCCGTTCCTTCTTGGTGGTGGAGGCAGTGGAGGAAGACCGGCATTGCCCTAAGGGCGATCCTCACGAGGATGCTCCCTCCAGGCGTCCTCGCGAGGTTGGCCCTGCCAACATTCCTCCCGAGGATGGCCGCGCCACTCCTGGCGATGGTCGCGTCTGTCCCAGTGTCCTCCACCTCGGCCACCTCCGCGGTCGTAGCCTCGATCATTGCATTTGGGGCGTCGACCGAGGCACCCGTCACAGAGGGCCAGCTCCTGGCAGTCGTTTGTGTTGTGGTTGTGGACGTTGTGGAAGACACAGAACGGTTGGTTGCTCTTGGATGACTCGGGGTGGTCGGAACCGTGCTTCATCTCTGGCTCGGCTACGAGCACGGCTGGCCCTTTGCGCTTTACATCCTTGGCCTTGGCCTTCTTGTCTTCTGGGTCAGCATCAGGGAGCTTGAGGAGGGAGAGGCACCCCTCCTCAGCCCTTGCACACTTATTCGCCATATTGAACATCTCCAGGGCTGTGCAGAGGTCCTCGTGGATGGCGAGCTCCTCCTTCATCTTGACATCACTGACACCATCAGTAAACGCTAAAATGATGGCCTCATCCGACACCTTGGGGATCTTGAGGCGAACGTTGTTGAAGCGCTGGATATACTTTTGCAGGGTCTCTCTTGGCAGCTACTTGATGCGTCGTGGGTCACCCGCAGCCGGCGGACGGTCGCGAGTGCCCTGGAAATTGGGCATGAAGCGGCCGCGCATCTGCTCCCAGGAAGAGACCGACCCGATGGGGAAATTCAGGAGCCAAGAACACGTGCCGTCCTTGAGAGCCATGGGGAACCAGATCGCCATGATCTTCTCGTCGCCGTTGGCCGCCTCGATGCTAAGCTCGTAGAGCTGCAGGAACTCGACGGGGTCGGCGGTGCCGTCGTAGCGTGGAGGCAGGTCTGGTTTGAACTTGCTCGGCCAGATGACATTGCAAAGCTCCAAGGTGAACGCACGACATCCTGCTGTGGCCACGAGGCCCGTCGAGGAGGTGGAGCTTGGTCCTGATGCTTGCGCGCCGCCACCTCTTGTGGCGGCACACGGGCTTGACACGGGGATGCCGGTAGCATGCGTGCTTCTCCTTGAGGTTGCTGCACCACCTGGTAACTCACTTCTTCCCGTGCAGGCGCCTGGCGCGGCGGGTCACGCCGTGGTGCCACACGCCTTGTCTGGATGATGACGCCCTGGGCTGGAGGTTGTGGACGAGCCCCGTGAGCCATGTCGCCTGCGGCAGGCGGCTGCTGTGGCAGTGAGCGGGCCGGTGCAGCAGAGCCCCCAGCCGCGCTGACAAGCTCAGCGATCCGCTCGAGCCACTCCTCGTAGAAGTCGCCGACCTGGCGGTAGCGAAGGAGCTCCCGCGCCATGAGCAGAGCAGCCTGCGCGTTCGCTGGGCCGTGACGCGCATACGAGGATGAAGACGTCGTGGTCAATGACGGAGTGGTGGTGTGCCCATTGCGGTGCACCGAAGGGTGAAACGAAGAAGATTGCTGCTCGTGGCCGGCAAGGCCCGTGGCGGCGTTGACCACTGGAGACAGAGCACGACAAGCACAGCCATCACCTGCCGGAGCCGTCCGAGCAACACGGGCGGCAACTACAGCCCGCCGCTTAGTGCGAGCCCGACGTGCGTTAGCCATGGAGGTGTCGGAGCGGTGGTGGATCGATTGACGGAAGAGAAGATCCGACGCACCCCTACCTGGTGCGCCAAATGTCGGATTACGGGTTCCGTAAACCCTTGAAGATTCGAACTCTGGGGTGTGTTCGGAGATCTCAACCTACCCAGCGTGCCTCTCGCAATCCTCCTAGGCCTAGCGCGTCGTGCTCAAGAGACAAAGAGACACAACAGTTTATCCTGGTTCGGGCTACCTTGCGGTGTATACCCTACTCCAGCATTTTTGGTGGATTGCCTCGAAGGGCTAAGGATGACCTAGTACAGTGGATGAACTGGCCTTAGGAGGTGAGGTGTTCTTGAGCTCAAGGGAGCTGCTGAGGTGGTCGGGTGAGAATAGATCTCTTCCCCCCGATGTGAACTAGATGCCCCTCTATGGTGGTGGCTAAGTCCTATTTACAGTAGCCTTGGTCCTCTTCCCAAATGTTGGCGGGAAGGGATCCCACAACGGCCAGATTTGAAAGGGGACAAGTAGTACATCCTATCCTGACTAAAGTGGTCTTCGCCTACGAAAAGCCTCTGGTCGTGACGCTACGGTGGGCTCGGTGATGACCTCCGTCCTACCGTCCTGGCAGTCTTGGTCTTGTTGCACCAGAATGGAAACCTTTGGCTGATTCCTCGGGACTCCGTGCTTGTGGCTTGCCTCCCTTGCACAGAAGAGGAAACTGGCACTCTGCGCCCGCTGGCATCCGCCTGGCCTTGGTCGTCATGGCTCACATTAGCTGAGCCTCGTGAGGTGCACCTTGCATAGAACTCTCCGCCCCTCGGGAGCCAGCCTGAGGAGGCCGATCCCTTCGGGGGTCTTGGTGTCATCCGCCTCGCGAGGCTTGGCCCCTCACGAGGGTCTTGAGTCGTTGATGCTGAAGCTGGGTCCTACCAGGCCGTCAATGGAGCCACGCAGTCGGCCGCTGGCAGGAAAGTCTAGATACCCCCATATCTAGAACGCCGACACCCATGCTGCTATCAAGAATATCTCCATGAACAGTGGGCGTGTCCACACTACCCTGTCTGAATGAATTTTCATGAGCCATTTAGAGGGACCCCCTGTTGGTGTCAAAACCGGTGGATCTCGGGTAGAGGGTCCCAATCTGTGCGTCTTAGGATGATGGTCACAGGAAGCAAGGTACACAATGTTTACCCAGGTTCGGGCCCTCCCGATGGAGGTAAAACCCTACTTCCTGCTTGATTAATATTGACGATATGAGTAGTACAAGAGTAGATCTACCACGAGATTGTAGAGGCTAAACCCTAGAAGCTAGCCTACGATGATTATGATTGTAATTGTGATCGGCCTTCTAAGGACCAACCTCTCCGGTTTATATAGACACCTGAGAGGGCTAGGGTTTACACAGAGTCGGTTACAAAGAAGGAAATACAATATCCGGATCGCCAAGCTTGTCTTCCACGCAAAGGAGAGTCCCATCCGGACACGGGACGGAGTCTTGAGTCTTGTATCTTCACGCTCCAATAGTCCGGCCAAAGTATATAGTCCGGATGTCCGGATACCCCCTAATCAAGGACTCCCTCAGTAGCCCCTGAACCAGGCTTCAATGACGATGAGTCCGGCGCGCAGTCTTGTCTTCGGCATTGCAAGGAGGGTTCCATCTACGAATACTCCAAAGTACCTGTTACAACAAATAGTGTCCGACATGCCATCAATGTTGTATTCCTCGGCTTCAGTGCCTCAATAATGACCATCTCCATGTGTCGAGCGAATGCGAGGGGCCGAGGCATTTTTGCATTTGCCACCCCCAATCCTTCGGGCTGACCGTCTATTTGAAGAGACGGGGATTCTCAGATCCAAACCTCACTCTCCCCCCTCGAGCAAGCATCCAACAGAGCACTCTAGAAAAACCATTCCAACATGGCCGGTCATCGCAGCTCTTCTGCTTGCTCTCCTCGCGTCAAGCCGGGGGACTGGGAAGAGTGTTCAGTTCCTCATAGCCGTTTGATAGAGTTACAAACCCAAGGGTTTCTCCCACTGGCATTCATGGTCCCCGTCCGAGCCGGAATAGCCACCTATAACGGCGGGGAACAGGCGGAGGGATCTCCTAATCCATCTCCAGAGAAGCGAATATGCCTCATCCCGCATCTGCTAAGGGGTGTCGGGTTTCCCATCCACCCGTTCCTTCGCGGGCTCCTGGAGTTCTATGGCCTCCAGTTACACAACTTTACCCCTGCCTCCGTACAACATATAGCTGGGTATGTTGCCCTTTGTGAGCTATTCCTAGGCTCCGAGGCTCACTTCGGGTTATGGAAGAAGCTGTTCTGCCTTGTCCCCCACAACGAGGGAGAATCCCTATGTCAAGTGGGCGGGGCCGAAGTATGGCGCATTGCCGAGACCGGATACCTATCCGGCACTCCCAAGAAGGCACCAGAGAACTGGCCTTCAGAGTGGTTTTACATTAATGACGTTCCCCTTACGGATCCAGTCCGGACAGGTCTCCCCAAGTTCAGTAATGCCCCACCAAGGGCACGTCTAAGCTGGCGCCCCCAGGGCCCCTAGGAGGAGGATACCAGGGAACTACATTTCCTGATGAGCAGGATAAAGTTACTGGCCAAATCCAGACTAACGATAGTCGAGGTTATGGCAATATGCATAATGCGGGGAGTACAACCGCTTCAATATCGGGGGAAGCCCATGTGGCACTTCAACGGGGAAGATGATGTCACCGGCTGTGGCCGTAAGGGTCCGGACTCCGCCACTTCTCTGGCAAGGATATTGTCCGATTTATACAAAGGGGAAGAAGAAGAATTCCTTCATATTAAACTGCGGGATGGATTTTCCATGTACAACCCCCATACTGGGTAAGTCGTCATTCCTTTCCCCGCTTCACTTATTGTGGCGTTCTTCGCTAAGATTATCTGCCTCGATATTTCCGAGCAGGAATTGAGGAGGGCAGTAGAAGGAATCTCCAACCCCTCCCCGCAGCCAAAGGACCCCGGAAGGGCCCTAGATCCAGGTCTCCAAGAAGATCCGGATATTACCGTGGAGCTCGTCAACGGGATATTTTATCAAGCGAGTTGCGATGGCGCCTCAGTGGCCATTATTGCCGACTATCCTGGACTGCTACCTACGTCGCGTGTAAGCCAGGACGAAAAACCCTATCCCCCAAATAGGACTCCTTTCAAATGTCATGCCTTACCATTGAAGTGTCATGTTTTTGCAGAGACGATGGTCGGAGCGTGGAGCCGAGCCCCTTGGGACTCGTCGGCCACGGGCGTCCGGATCGGGCAGGCTTAAGAGGAAGGCGGTAAGGGTCGACACACCGCTACAGAGGTAAGGCAAAAAACATGTGCTGTGATTATGGTATTTTGAAGTATAACAGCGCCCCTTGTGTCCGGCAATAAGAAGAGTAGCCGGACTATATCCGGGGATCCCGCCAATCACGCCTCCACCAGCCGGATTCCAGAACCGGCTTCAAGAGCGGAAGCGGGAGTGGGGCCGATGCCGCATAGTTCTCCGATAGAGGACACGGATATGCTCTCGGCCACGAATTCTGAAGTAGAGAGCGCCATGAATCACCGGCACCGACGGGCCGTAGTTCGGAACAACATCTTTTCCGAAGAGGCGTTTAACGCCTTCAATTCGGGAGACGCATACATCCGAGCTGCTCAAGGCGGGCTTGCCCGAGTAACGGACCAGTATACCAAAGATATACAGGTAAGAAAATTTGATAAGGATGTATAGCAGTAGCCCCTGAGACTTGAAATGGTTGGAACAACTGTTTTAAGGATCAATTTATGCACAGGTCCTTGTAGATAAGAATGATCAATTGTCTCGGGAGCTGGAGGAGTGCAAGGCCCAGCTGAGGGACACGGTTGCCAAGTTAGAGGAATCCCAGAAGGCCTCATCTGGTAACATTTGTCTTAATTGAACGAAGATGCACCAGTTAGTAAATGGTTGTTATAACAAGTCTAACAGAGAATTCTGCAGACAATCCCAGAGTGAATCTGGAGGGCGTAAGAGATGACGACTCGCATCTCAAAAGGCAGCTAAAGGCTGGCGAGCACATTCTTACGCAAGTTAGGCAGGAGAAGAACAATCTTCAAGATGCTAATGTCCGGCTGGACGTGGAATTAAAAGACGTTCGTGCTCAGCTGGCGGAGTCCGTGAAGGAGAACAAAAGGCTTCGACGCGGCATTTATGATAAGTGCCTAGACGAACTATATTATAGTTCGGCAAGGAAGTATATTGAAAGAATTTTGCTTGCAGGAATGTTAACGGGTTGCCCTGAGGAGGAGATGCCCTCATCTGCAAGTGATTTACTGCAAGACCTCTCACAACTACACGAGCGAGCTCGGCAGGTGATGCAGGGTGTTGCTCAGGCCTTGTGGCCATCAAGCTTCCTGTCAAATGGCATGGGGGAGCTTGTGGATATGCTTCAAGGAGAACGGCAGCGCTTCCGATTGTGGAAGATATCAGCTTGCCGGCAAGGTGCAAGAGAATCCTGGGCTATGGTGAAGACGCGCTACACCAAGCTGGACCCGAACCATATGGCCAAAGTCGGACCGGCGGGTTCAGATGGGCAAGAAATTCTCGTGAGTCTGGTATATGACCAGGTAGTGTTAGCCGCGAAGTATTCTCAACAGGATTGTAAGCTAGATAGCCTGTTGGATGGTATAGAGGAGGAATATAGTCAGTCCAAATGACTATGTAATTCAATGGACATAAGTAGTCCCTAGCCGGATTAAAATCATTTGTCATGGCGGAACTTTTAGCTTCAGCCCCCGGATCCTATAGTCCGGGGTGTGTCCGAATACCCGCTCAGTTATACAGAACCGGGGTATGCGTGGAAGCTAGGCGTAGGGGTCATAAGTGCTTGAACAGACAAGTACCCAACTAGTTATGTTATATTACATGGATAGTAAGAAACATCTTCCAGGGAGAATAGTTCCGTTAGGGGTTCCTTTCCCTGGGTACGCATGCGATGATGCACATGTCCGGACTGCAAACAAGGGCGCAGGACACAAAACTTCTGGGTATTTACATTGTAATAAACGAATACATCTTTTCTTCACCGACCGAATATTCTCTTAAGGACACTAGCTTTCGGCTTCACCCAGTCTGAGGTACACATCCCGCTGAACCGGTAGTAACAATCGCAGAGGTGCTCCCCTTATGCCCTAGCCGAATTAACGGGAACGTAGGTGAGGGAGTCCTGGACTAGGGGGTGTCCGGATAGCCGGATCACCATCATCGGCCAAACTATCATCGGCCGGACTATCATCATCATCGGCCGGACTCCAAGACTATGAAGATACAAGATTGAAGACTTCGTCCCGTGTCCGGAGGGGACTTTCCTTGGCGTGGAAGGCAAGCTTGGCGATACGGATATGTAGATCTCCTACCATTGTAACCGACTCTATGTAACCCTAGCCCTCTCCGGTGCCTATATAAACCGGATGGCTTTAGTCCGTAGGACACAACAACAACAACCCTTACAATCATACCATAGGCTAGCTTCTAGGGTTTAGCCTCCTTGATCTCGTGGTAGATCCACTCTTGTAACATCCACAATATCAATATCAATCAAGCAGGACGTAGGGTTTTACCTCCATCAAGAGGGCCCGAACCTGGGTAAAACATCGTGTCCCTTGTCTCCTGTTACCATCCGCCTAGACGCACAGTTCGGGACCCCCTACCCGAGATCCACCAGTTTTGACACCGACATTGGTGCTTCCATTGAGAGTTCCTCTGTGTCGTCACCGATAGGCTTGATGGCCTCTTCAATCGACAACGACGCAGTCCTGGGTGAGACTTTTCCCCCCGGACAGATCTTCGTATTCGGCGACTTTGCACTGCGGGCCAACTCACTTGGCCATCTGGAGCAGATCGAAAGCTACGCCCCTGGCCGTCAGGTCAGGTTTGGAAGCCTAAACTTCATGGCCGATATCCGCGGGGACTTGATCTTCGATGGATCCGAGCCGCAGCCAAGTGCGCCGCACTGTCACGATAGGCACGACCTAACTCTGCCGCCGGACAGCGCCTTGAAGGCCGCACACGAATCCGCTCCGACCCGTGGTCCGGAGCCGATCGCACAGATCGAGGACGGGTGGCTGGACACCGCCTCGGGAGCTGCAACTTCTGCGGCGCTGGAGCCGAACACTGACCTTGTCACACATAAAGCTCATGACTCCGAGGTGCTGGACTCCCTGCCGGACTCCAAACCTCCTGCGCCCCTGCCAATCGAATCCAATTGGGCGCCGATCATGGAGTTCACCGCTGCGGACATCTTTCAGCACTCACCCTTCGGCGACATCTTAAATTCACTGAAGCACCTCTTGCTATCCGGAGAACCCTGGCCGGACTACGGCCAGGATGGTTGGGACGCGGACGACGAAGAAATTCAAACCCCACCCACCACCCACTTCGTAGCCACCGTCGACGATCTAACCGACGTACTCGACTACGACTCCGAAGACATCAACGGTATGGACGACGATGCCGGAGACTATCAAGAACCAGCGCCTACAGGACACTGGAAGACCACCTCGTCATACGACATATACATGGTGGACACCCCAAAAGATGGGGACGGCGAAGAAGCAGCGGAGGCAGATTCCTTAAAGAAACAGCCCAAGCGCCGACGTCAGTGGCGCCGCTCTAAATCTCGCCACAGCAAGAATGGAGATTCCGGCACAGGAGATAACAACACCCCGGAAAGTGCCGAAGATAACCCCCTCCAGCAAGATTCAGCGTAGGAGGAGGCAGAAGCAAGCCCTCACGAGAGGACGACAGACGAAGAGGTCGAGGATGATAATTACATACCTCCCTCCGGAGACGAGGCAAGCCTCGACGACGATGAATTCGTCGTGCCTGAGGATCCCGTCGAACAAGAGCGTTTCAGACGCAGGCTAATGGCCACATCAAATAGTCTAAAGAAAAAGCAGCAACAACTTCAAGCTGATCAAGACCTGCTGGCCGAAAGATGGACCAAGGTCCTCGAGGCCGAAGAGTATGAACTCGAACGCCCCTCCAAAAATTGCCCAAAACACAAATTGCTCCCCCCGACTAGAGGAGGAAGCATACAAACCTGCATCACCAGCGCACAATACGGCAGACCGACCACCTCGTGGCCGCGACAGAGAGGCATGTAAGCCCTCCACCAAAACCGTACCCCGGCACCGCTCAAAAAGCACGAAGCCACGGGGGAACGCGCCAGACTTGCGGGATATATTGGAGGACAAGGCAAGACAATCCAGATCTATCTATGGATCACGTGGGCGCCCCAAGACCCACGACGAATACTGTCGCGCCGGATACAACTACTCCGGCCGGGCCGAACACAACAAACAACACTCTCTTGAGCTACGTCGCGATATTGCTCAATACAGAGGCGCCGCACACCCACTATGCTTCACTGACGAAGTAATGGATCATCAAATCCCTGAAGGGTTTAAACCCGTTAACATCGAATCCTACGATGGCACAACAGACCCCGCGGTTTGGATTGAGGATTATCTCCTTCATATACATATGGCCCGCGGCGACGATCTTCACGCCATCAAATATCTCCCGCTCAAGCTTAAAGGACCAGTTCGGCATTGGCTTAATAGCCTGCCCACAGAGTCAATTGGATGCTGGGAAGACCTGGAAGCCGCATTCCTCGACAACTTCCAGGGCACGTAAGTGCGACCACCAGACACAGATGACCTAAGCCACATAATCCAGCAGCCAGACGAATCGGCTAGGCAATTCTGGACACGGTTCTTAACAAAGAAAAATCAAATCGTCGACTATCCGGATGCAGAGGCCCTCGCTGCCTTCAAACATAACATCCGCGACGAGTGGCTGGCCCGGCACCTAGGACAGGAAAAGCCGAAATCCATGGCAGCCCTCACATCACTCATGACCCGCTTCTGTGCGGGAGAGGATAGCTGGCTAGCTCACAGCAACAACCTCAGCAAAAATGATGGCAGTCCGGATACAAAGGACCGCAACGGCAGGTCGCGTCGAAACAAAAACAAACGCCGCATTAACGGCGACAGCAATGAGGATACGGCAGTCAACGCCAGATTCCGAGGCTCCAAACCCGGTCAACGGAAGAAGCCATTTAAAAGAACCACTCCGGGCCCGTCCAATTTGGACCGAATACTCGACCGCTCTTGTCAAATACATGGAACCCCCGAAAAGCCAGCTAACCACACCAATAGAGATTGTTGGGTATTCAAGCAGGCAGGCAAATTAATTGCCGAAAACAATGACAAGGGGCTACACAGCGATGACGAGGAAGAGACCCGGCCGCCGAACAACAGAGGACAAAAGGGATTCCCCCTTCAAGTTCGGATGGTAAACATGATATACGCAACGCATATACCCAAGAGGGAGCGGAAGCGTGCACTAAGGGACGCATACGTGATGGAGCCAGTCGCCCCAAAATTCAACCCATGGTCCTCTTGCCCGATCACTTTCGATCGAAGAGACCATCCAACCAGTATCCGCCATGGCGGATTCGCCGCATTGGTTTTAGACCCAATCGTCGATGGATTTCACCTCACGAGAGTCCTGATGGACAGCGGCAGTAGCCTGAACCTGCTTTATCAGTATACAGTGCGCAAGATGGGCATAGACCCTTCAAGGATTAAACCTACAAAGACGACCTTCGAAGGCGTCATACCAGGTGTTGAGGCCAATTGTACAGGCTCAGTCACACTGGAAGTGGTCTTCGGATCCCCGGATAATTTCCGAAGCGAGGAGTTAATCTTCGACATAGTCCCGTTCCGCAGTGGCTACCACGCTCTGCTCGGACGAACCGCGTTCGCAAAATATAACGCGGTGCCGCATTATGCATACCTTAAGCTCAAGATGCCAGGCCCTCGCGGAGTCATCACGGTCAATGGAAACACGGAACACTCCCTCCGAACGGAGGAACATACAGCAGCTCTCGTGGCAGAAGTACAGAGCAGCCTTTTAAGGCAATTCTCGAGTCCGGCTGTTAAACGACCGGACACGGCCAAACGCTCCTGGAGCAACAGAAACCAAGACCACCTGGCACGTTTCAAGCACGCGTAGCAATGCGGTCCCAACCCCAGCCCTCGCACAATTGCAAGACAAACTCTCCGCGTACATAATTACGCCCTGGAGATACCATGGGCACAGGGGGGAGGCACGACCACAACAGACCCAGAATGTGGTTCGACCACACCAGGGGCTCCCAAGTGTGCCACTCTTTTTTTTATTTTTCTTTTTTTTATATACAGGGCTCTGTCCGGCGGCGAACCTGCCAAACTCATGATGCAACAGCCAGGGAGGGACAAAGGCTGCGACGAACACTCAGGTGGTCTCCATTACGAGCATTAAATTTGTTAAATACACCATTCCGCGGCCTACCCCTGGAGGGAGACGCCTTTAATTCATCCAATCCCTCGCTTTCCGCACTATTTGTATCATTCCGCAGTCATAGCAGATCTTCTTGAATAAATAATGCAGCACTTTTTGCCCATAATTGCATTACTTTATATATATATATATATATATATATGTTCATTTACGACATGTTGCATCCGTATATTTTGGTACGGCCGAATACACCAGGGGCTTATGTTCCCCGCATTATGGTGTGATAAGTCCGAACACTTTCACAAGTGCGGCACCCCGAACTTATAGCATTATATGAATCGGCTCCGAATCATGTCTTGGGTCAATAGTTGGGTTTGCCCGGCTCCCATGTTTGGCACCTTACGTTCCGTTTTATCGGCTAAGGTAGCACTAGGAGAACCACTGCGACTGCGCCCCGGTTGAGCCGGGTTAACGCCTCAGTGGAGAAAGCTAAAACTGACTGTCATGATAAGGCGAGAGACTGGTCGCTGTTCGAGAGGTCCCTTCGAGTCCCTAAAGACTCATGCCGCTTCGAGCGAAGAACCGGATAATGTCCGGCCAAGGCATGGATAGCGCCCCGAACTCGGTCTTCCGAATACTAGGGGCTTCGCCGAAATTTAAAATTATAGAATTCTATGGCTAAGTGAGAGTGTTCAAGCACTATAAGTCCGGTTGCCTTGTTCGTTGTGTTGAGCGCCTCCCTAGATGGACCCAAAAATGGGAACAAGAGTGCTCAAGTTTATCCCGAACACCCCAGCACTCGCGGCATGGGGGCTGAAGCCGACGACTTGCCATCTCTCAGATTTACTAAACGGCCACACAAAAGGTAATATTTTAAATTAACAAGCGTTGCTTAGTGCATATGAACAAAGTTTTCAGCGCACAGGATAACACATCGCGAATTTAGTCAATAATTACATCCCTGGGGCACTCATCCGCAATCTTGCGGGCACCCTTCAGGACAGTCTTATAGTACATCTTGGGCGTACGATATTCCTTGCCCACTGGTGGCGCGTCAGTGATTAGCTTCTCCGCATCCAGCTTGCCCCAATGCACCTTTGCGCGGGCAAGGGCCCGACGAGCACCTTCAATACAGGCGGAGCGCTCGATAACCTCCACCCAGGGGCACGCATCCACCAACCGCCGCACGAGGCCGAAGTAGCTCCCAGGCATGGCCTCTCCAGGCCACAGCCGGACTATGAGGCCCTTCATGGCCTGCTCGGCTACCTTGTGGAGCTCGACCAGCTGCTTCAGCTGGTCGCTAGGGGGCACCGGATGGCCGGCCTCAGCGTACTGAGACCAGAAGACCTTCTCCGTTGAGCTCCCCTCCTCGGCTCGGTAGAATGCGGCGGCATCAGACACGCTGCAAGGCAGATCTGCAAATGCCCCCGGAGAGCTCCGAATTCGGGTAAGTAACACGTAATTTACATTCACATGCTTGCTTTGCATGAAAAATGCCTTACCCGCCGCTATCTTCTTCACCGACTCAATCTCTTGAAGGGACTTATGGGCCTCGGCCTTGGCGGCTTTGGCACTTTCGAGAGCCGAGGCAAGCTCGGACTCTCGAGTCTTTGAGTCACGCTCCAAACTCTCATGCTTTTCCATGAGAGCCTGGAGCTCTTGCCGAACCGCTGCCACCCGCGCCTCCTGCTTTTCTCGCTCTGCCCATTCCGCGGCCGCACTGTGTTTGGCCGCGGACACGGCCTCCTTCAGGGTTGCCACCTCGCTCGTGGCCCCTACAGTACCCATGTTATCCTTGTTATTTTTTATCGCAACCTAAATCCTTTTCCGTAAGGTACAAGTTCAAAGTGGTGTTACTCACCTTCTTTGTCCTGGAGCTGCTTCTTGGCACGGCCGAGCTCTTGCTTGGACCACTCGAGCTCCTGCTTCAAAGCACCGACCTCCACAGTCAGTGCGGCAGAGGTCAGCAGCACAACCTGCAACCCATATTGACATACTTTTTTAGCAACCCTGCGTATATCTTTTTTTTTCAGATCCTCAGTCCGGCTTTTCTTTCCAAACACCGAACCGAGCATCAGGGGCTACTGTCTATGCGGTATTACATTGCATATTTTTAACTTCTCACCTCAAAGCCTGATAGAAGGCTACTGCAGGCTTCAGTCAGCCCGCTCTTGGCGAGCTGTACCTTCTGAATCACCGCACTCATAATAGTGCGGTGTTCTTCCTCGATGGAAGCGCTCTGGAGCGCCTCCAACAAATTGTCCGGCGCCTCCGGTTGGACGGAAGCCGCCGGCGTCACGGTCTTGCCCTTCTTGCGAAGGGGCCGCCGAGCGGACTCCGAAACCACTACGGGTTCCGACGTGGAGTCCGGCACAAAGTCCGGGAGGCCGCCTTGTGGCGCCTCCGGAGCCTCCCCCTGATGGGTCCCTTCTTGGGATCCCACCTCAGCGTCCTCGGTGTCGCGAGGGGTGGAGGCGGCCGGGATGGAGTCTACATCCGACGGAGCCAATGACCCGCTCGATGAAGTGGGGAGATCATCATTGGCCGGACTACAGGCAGCATGCGGCATTAGAATGACACTATGTGACACAAAAGAGAAATTATAAATCATTCAGGAATCCGGATACTTACGATCTCGCCGGAGGTCTAGCCCTTGAAGGCCATTCTTCGTCGCCAATGTTGATGTTGGCGGTGCTGTCCGGGGGAATAGTCCTTCCCCTCTTGGACCCTTCGGCCTCCCCTGTTGGGGAAGCCTTCCTCTTCCTCTCTCCCTCCTCTGGGAGAGAGTCCTCTTTCTCCCCCTCGTTTTCAGGGGAGGAGTCCACCTCCGAGTCGTCGGACACCTGAAAACGGGAACTCTTTCGAGTACCCATGGCCTCCTTCTTGGCCTTCTTCTCCGGCACCACGTGCGGTGCCGGAACCAGCAGCCCCGCTAGACGGGCGTCTACTGGGTTTTCTGGCATAGGAGCCGGGCAGATGATCTGCTCCGCCTTCCTCATCCAGTCTTGTCAAAGGAAAAAGGGAAATTGAAACCCGCATAGAGTCAAACTATGAATAACAAGTGTCCCGTAAAGGGGTAGAATCACTTACCTCATCAGCTTGGCGCTGCGAGCGAAATCCGCGATCTTCGGTGGCGGACGCGGGGGCTTCGGCACCCTTTGTTGGAAATATGCCCTAGAGGCAATAATAAAAGTGTTATTATTATATTTCTTTGTTCATGATAATAGTCTTTTATTCATGCTATAACTGTATTATCCGGAAATCGTAATACACGTGTGAATACATAGACCACAATATGTCCCTAGTGAGCCTCTAGTTGACTAGCTCGTTGTGATCAACAGATAGTCATGGTTTCCTGGCTATGGACATTGGATGTCGTTGATAACGGGATCACATCATTAGGAGAATGATGTGATGGACAAGACCCAATCCTAAGCATAGCACAAAGATCGTGTAGTTCGTTTGCTAGAGCTTTGCCAATGTCAAGTATCTCTTCCTTTGACCATGAGAGCGTGTAACTCCTGGATGCCGTAGGAGTGCTTTGGGTGTATCAAACGTCACAACATAACTGGGTGACTATAAAGATGCACTACAGGTATCTCCGAAAGTATCTATTGTTTTATGCGGATCGAGACTGGGATTTGTCACTCCATATGACGGAGAGGTATCTCTGGGCCCACTCGGTAATGCATCATCATAATGAGCTCAAGGTGACCAAGTTGTTGGCCACGGGATCATGCATTACGGTACGAGTAAAGTGACTTGCCGGTAACGAGACTGAACAAGGTATTGGGATACCGACGATCGAGTCTCGGGCAAGTAACGTACCGATTGACAAAGGGAATTGTATACAGGGTTTGATCGAATCCTCGACATCGTGATTCAACCGATGAAATCATCGAGGAGCATGTGGGATCCAACATGGGTATCCAGACCCCGCTATTGGTTATTGCCCGAGAGTGGTCTCGGTCATGTCTGCATGTCTCCCGAGCCCGTAGGGTCTACACACTTAAGGTTCGGTGACGCTATGGTTGTTTGGAAGACTAATATGTGACTACCAAATGTTGTTCGGAGTCCCGGATGGGATCCCGGACGTCACGAGGAGTTCCGGAATGGTCCGGAGGTAAAGTTTTATATATGGGAAGTTGTTAAACGGGCACCGGAAAGTTTCGGGGTCATACCGGTATTGTACCGGGACCACCGGAAGGGTTCCGGGGGTCCACCGGGAGGGGCCACCCCTCGCGGGGGGCCACTTGGGCTGCGTGGGGATAGCAGCCAGCCCCTAGTGGGCTTGGCGCGCCCCCCCCCTTGGGCCCATGCGCCTAGGGTTGGGGGGGGGAACCCTAAAGGGGGCGCACCCCCCTTGCTTGGGGGGCAAGCCCCCCACCCCTTGGCCGCCGCCCCCCCTAGGGTTTTCCCTAGAGGGCCGGCCCCCCTTGCCCTCTCCCCTATATATAGAGGGGTGAGGGGAGGGCTGCATATACCACAAGCCAAGGCGCAGCCCCTCCCCTCCCCAACACCTCTCCTCCTCCGTACGTGCTTGGCGAAGCCCTGTCGGAATACTGCCGCATCAACTGCACCACGCCGTCATGCTGCCGTTGGAGCTTCCTTCCTCAACCTCTCCTTCCCCCTTGCTGGATCAAGAAGGAGGAGACGTCCCCGTCCCGTACGTGTGTTGAACGCGGAGGTGCTGTCCGTTCAGCACTAGGACATCGGTGATCCGAATCACGTTCGAGTACGACTCCATCATCACCATCCCCTTGGCAAGCTTCCGCTCGTGATCTACAAGTGGTATGTAGATGCAAACTCTCTCCCTCGACTCGTTTCTTAGATGAACTCATAGATGGATCTTGGTGAAACCGTAGGAAAAATTTTAATTTTCTGCAACGTTCCCCAACAGTGGTATCAGAGCCAGGTTTATGCGTAGTTCTCTTTGCATGAGTAGAACACAATTTTGTTGTGGGCGTGGATCTTGTCATCTTACTTGCCTCTACTAGTCTTTTCTTGCTTCGGCGGTATTGTGGGATGAAGCGGCCGGACCAACCTTACACGTACGCTTACGTGAGACCGGTTCCACCGACTTACATGCACTAGTTGCATAAGGTGGCCGGCGGGTGTCTGTCTCTCCCACTTTAGTTGGAGCGGATTCGATGAAAAGGGCCCTTATGAAGGGTAAATAGAGGTTGAGAAAATCACGTTGTGGTTATTCGTAGGTAAGAAAACGTTCTTGCTAGAACCCAATTGCAGCCACGTAAAAGATGCAACAACAATTAGAGGACGTCTAACTTGTTTTTGCAGCGATTGATCATGTGATGTGATATGGCCAGAAGTTGTGATGAATGATGAATTGTGATGTATGAGATCATGTTCTTTGTAATAGGATTCACGACTTGCATGTCGATGAGTATGACAACCGGCAGGAGCCATAGGAGTTTTCTTTATTTTTGTATGACCTGCGTGTCATTGAAGAACGCCATGTAACTTACTTTACTTTATTGCTAAACGTTAGTCATAGAAGTAGAAGTAGTCATTGGCGTGACAACTTCATGAAGACACGATGATGGAGATCATGATGATGGAGATCATGGTGTCATGCCGGTGACAAGATGATCATGGAGCCCCGAAGATGGAGATCAATGGAGCTATATGATATTGGCCATATCATGTCACAACTATATAATTGCATGTGATGTTTATTATGTTTATGCATCTTGTTTACTTAGGACGACGGTAGTAAATAAGATGATCCCTTACAAAATTTCAAGAAGTGTTCTCCCCTAACTGTGCACCGTTGCTACAGTTCGTCGCTTCTAAGCACCACGTGATGATCGGGTGTGATGGATTCTTACGTTCACATACAACGGGTGTAAGACAGTTTTACATAGCGAAAACACTTAGGGTTAACTTGACGAGCCTAGTATGTGCAGACATGGCCTCGGAACACGGAGACTGAAAGGTCGAACACGAGTCGTATGGAAGATACGATCAACATGAAGATGTTCACCGACGATGACTAGTCCGTCTCACGTGATGATCGGACACGGGCTAGTCGACTCGGATCGTGTAACACTTAGATGACTAGAGGGATGTCTAATCTAAGTGGGAGTTCATAATTTGATTAGAACTTAATTATCATGAACTTAGTCTAAAACCTTTGCAAATATGTCTTGTAGATCAAATGGCCAACGCTCATGTCAACATGAACTTCAACGCGCTCCTAGAGAAAACCAAGCTGAAAGATGATGGCAGCAACTATACGGACTGGGTCCGGAATCTGAGGATCATCCTCATAGCTGCCAGGAAACAATATGTCCTAGAAGGACCGCTAGGTGACGCTCCCGTCCCAGAGAACAAGACATTATGAATGCTTGGCAACTCGCGCTGATGATTACTCCCTCGTTCAGTGCGGCATGCTTTACAGCTTAGAACCGGGGCTCCAAAAGCATTTTGAGCATCACGGAGCATATGAGATGTTCGAAGAGCTGAAACTAGTTTTCCAAGCTCACGCCCGGGTCGAGAGATATGATGTCTCCGACAAGTTCTACAGTTGTAAGATGGAGGAAAACAGTTCTGTCAGTGAGCACATCCTGAAGATGTCTGGGTTGCACAACCGTATGACCCAGCTGAACATTAACCTCCCAGATGAGGCGGTCATTGACAGAATCCTCCAGTCGCTACCACCAAGCTACAAGAGCTTTGTGATGAACTACAACATGCAGGGGATGGAAAAGACCATTCCTGAAGTGTTCTCAATGCTGAAGTCAGCAGAGGCTGAAATCAAGAAAGAACATCAAGTGTTGATGGTCAATAAGACCACTAAGTTCAAGAAGGGCAAGGGTAAGAAGAACTTCAAGAAGGACGGCAAGGAGGTTGCCACGCCTGGTAAGCCAGTTACCGGGAAGAAGTCAAAGAATGGACCCAAGCCTGAGACTGAGTGCTTTTATTGCAAGGGGAAGGGTCACTGGAAGCGGAACTGCCCCAAATACTTAGCGGATAAGAAGGCCGGCAACACCAAAGGTATATTTGATATACATGTAATTGATGTGTACCTTACCAGTACTATTAGTAACTCCTGGGTATTTCATACCGGTGCCGTTGCTCATATTTGTAAATCGCAGCAGGAGCTGCGGAATAAACGGAGACTGGCGAAGGACGAGGTGACGATGCGCGTCGGGAATGGTTCCAGAGTCGATGTGATCGCCGTCGGCACACTGCCTCTACATTTACCTACGGGATTAGTTTTGAACCTTAATAATTGTTATTTAGTGCCAAGTTTGAGCATGAACATTGTATCTGGATCTCGTTTAATACGAGATGGCTACTCATTTAAGTCCGAGAATAATGGTTGTTCGATTTATATGAGAGATATGTTTTATGGTCATGCTCCGATGGTCAATGGTTTATTCTTAATGAATCTCGAGCGTAATATTACACATGTTCATAGTGTAGATGCCAAAAGATGTAAAGTTGATAACGATAGTCCCACATACTTGTGGCATTGCCGCCTTGGTCACATTGGTGTCAAGCGCATGAAGAAGCTCCATGCCGATGGACTTTTAGAGTCTCTTGATTATGAATCGTTTGACACATGCGAACCATGCCTCATGGGCAAAATGACCAAGACTCCGTTCTCCGGAACAATGGAGCGAGCAACCAACTTGTTGGAAATCATACATACCGATGTGTGCGGTCCAATGAGCTTTGAGGCTCGCGGAGGATATCGTTATGTTCTCACTCTCACTGATGACTTAAGTAGATATGGGTATGTCTACTTAATGAAACACAAGTCTGAGACCTTTGAAAAGTTCAAGGAATTTCAGAATGAGGTGGAGAATCAACGTGACCGAAAGATAAAGTTCCTACGATCAGATCGTGGAGGAGAATATTTAAGTCACGAATTTGGCACACACTTAAGGAAATGTGGAATCGTTTCACAACTCACGCCGCCTGGAACACCTCAGCGAAACGGTGTGTCCGAACGTCGTAATCGCACTCTATTGGATATGGTGCGGTCTATGATGTCTCTTACCGATTTACCGCTATCATTTTGGGGATACGCTCTAGAGACAGCTACATTCACTTTAAATAGGGCACCGTCTAAATCCGTTGAGACGACACCGTATGAATTATGGTTTGGGAAGAAACCTAAGCTGTCGTTTCTAAAAGTTTGGGGATGCGATGCTTATGTCAAGAAACTTCAACCTGAAAAGCTCGAACCCAAGTCGGAAAAATGCGTCTTCATAGGATACCCTAAGGAAACTGTAGGGTATACCTTCTACTTAAGATCCGAAGGCAAGATCTTTGTTGCCAAAAACGGATGCTTTCTGGAAAAAGAGTTTCTCTCGAAAGAAGTAAGTGGGAGGAAAGTAGAACTCAATGAAGTACTACCTCTCGAACGGGAGAGTGGTGCAGCTCAGGAAAATGTTCCTGTGATGCCCACACCAACTGAAGAGGAAACCAATGATGATGATCAAGGTACTTCGGATCAAGTTGCCACTGAACTTCGTAGGTCCACAAGGACACATTCCGCACCAGAATGGTACGGCAACCCTGTCCTGGAAATCATGTTGTTAGACAACGGTGAACCTTCGAACTATGAAGAAGCGATGGCGGGCCCAGATTCCAACAAATGGCTAGAAGCCATGAAATCCGAGATAGAATCCATGTATGAAAACAAAGTATGGACTTTGACTGACTTGCCCGATGATCGGCGAGCAATAGAAAACAAAAGGATCTTTAAGAAGAAGACGGACGTGGATGGTAATGTCACCATCTATAAAGCTCGACTTGTCGCTAAGGGTTATCGACAAGTTCAAGGGATTGACTATGACGAGACATTCTCTCCCGTAGCGAAGCTTAAGTCCGTCTGAATCATGTTAGCAATTGCCGCATACTATGATTATGAGATATGGCAGATGGACGTCAAAACGGCATTCCTTAATGGGCATCTTAAGGAAGAGCTGTATATGATGCAGCCGGAAGGTTTTGTCGATCCTAAGAACGCTAACAAAGTATGCAAGCTCCAGCGATCCATTTATGGGCTGGTGCAAGCATCTCGGAGTTGGAATATTCGCTTTGATGAGATGATCAAAGCGTTTGGGTTTATGCAGACTTATGGAGAAGCCTGCGTTTACAAGAAAGTGAGTGGGAGCTCTGTAGCATTTCTCATATTATATGTGGATGACATACTCTTGATGGTAAATAATATAGAATTTCTGGACAGCATTAAGGCCTACTTGAACAAATGTTTTTCAATGAAGGACCTTGGAGAAGCTGCTTATATATTAGGCATCAAGATCTATAGAGATAGATCGAGACGCCTCATAGGTCTTTCACAAAGCACATACCTTGATAAGATTTTGAAAAAGTTCAAAATGGATGAGTCCAAGAAAGGGTTCTTGCCTATGATACAAGGTGTGAGATTGAGCTCAGCTCAGTCACCAACCACGACAAAAGATAAAGAAGATATGAGTGTCATCCCCTATGCTTCAGCCATAGGATCTATTATGTATGCCATGCTGTGTACCAGACCTGATGTAAACCTTGCCGTAAGTTTGGTAGCAAGATACCAGAGTAATCCCGGCAAGGAACACTGGACAGCGGTCAAGAATATCCTGAAGTACCTGAAAAGGACAAAGGACATGTTTCTCGTTTATGGAGGTGACGAAGAGCTCGTCATAAAGGGTTACGTCGACGCTAGCTTCGACACAGATCTGGATGACTCTAAGTCACAAACCGGATACGTGTATATGTTGAATGGTGGAGCAGTAAGCTAGTGCAGCTGCAAGCAGAGCGTCGTGGCGGGATCTACATGTGAAGCGGAGTACATGGCAGCCTCAGAGGCAGCTCATGAAGCTATTTGGGTGAAGGAGTTCATCACCGACCTAGGAGTCATACCCAATGCGTCGGGGCCAATCAAACTCTTCTGTGACAACACTGGAGCTATTGCCCTTGCTAAGGAGCCCAGGTTTCACAAGAAGACCAGGCACATCAAGCGTCGTTTCAACTCCATCCGTGAAAATGTTCAAGATGGAGACATAGAAATTTGCAAAGTACATACGGATCTGAATGTCGCAGATCCGTTGACTAAACCTCTCTCGCGAGCAAAACATGATCAACACCAGAACTCTATGGGTGTTCGATTCATCACAATGTAACTAGATTAGTGACTCTAGTGCAAGTGGGAGACTGTTGGAAATATGCCCTAGAGGCAATAATAAAAGTGTTATTATTATATTTCTTTGTTCATGATAATAGTCTTTTATTCATGCTATAACTGTATTATCCGGAAATCGTAATACACGTGTGAATACATAGACCACAATATATCCCTAGTGAGCCTCTAGTTGACTAGCTCGTTGTGATCAACAGATAGTCATGGTTTCCTGGCTATGGACATTGGATGTCGTTGATAAAGGGATCACATCATTAGGAGAATGATGTGATGGACAAGACCCAATCCTAAGCATAGCACAAAGATCGTGTAGTTCGTTTGCTAGAGCTTTGCCAATGTCAAGTATCTCTTCCTTTGACCATGAGAGCGTGTAACTCCTGGATACCGTACGAGTGCTTTGGGTGTATCAAACGTCACAACGTAACTGGGTGACTATAAAGATGCACTACAGGTATCTCCGAAAGTATCTATTGTTTTATGCGGATCGAGACTGGGATTTGTCACTCCGTATGACGGAGAGGTATCTCTGGGCCCACTCGGTAATGCATCATCATAATGAGCTCAAGGTGACCAAGTTGTTGGCCACGGGATCATGCATTACGGTACGAGTAAAGTGACTTGCCGGTAACGAGACTGAACAAGGTATTAGGATACCGACGATCGAGTCTCGGGCAAGTAACGTACCGATTGACAAAGGGAATTGTATACAGGGTTTGATCGAATCCTCGACATCGTGGTTCAACCGATGAAATCATCGAGGAGCATGTGGGAGCCAACATGGGTATCCAGACCCCGATGTTGGTTATTGCCCGAGAGTGGTCTCAGTCATGTCTGCATGTCTCCCGAGCCCGTAGGGTCTACACACTTAAGGTTCGGTGACGCTAGGGTTGTTAGGAAGACTAGTATGTGACTACCGAATGTTGTTCGGAGTCCCGGATGGGATCCCGGACGTCACGTGGAGTTCCGGAATGGTCTGGAGGTAAAGTTTTATATATGGGAAGTTGTTAAACGGGCACCGGAAAGTTTCGGGGTCATACCGGTATTGTACCGGGACCACCGGAAGGGTTCCGGGGGTCCACCGGGAGGGGCCACCCCTCCCGGGGGGCCACTTGGGCTGCGTGGGGATAGCAGCCAGCCCCTAGTGGGCTTGGCGCCCCCCCTTGGGCCCATGCGCCTAGGGTTGGGGGGGAAACCCTAAAGGGGGCGCACCCCCCTTGCTTAGGGGGCAAGCCCCCCACCCCTTGGCCGCCGCCCCCCCTAGGGTTTTCCCTAGAGGGCCGGCCCCCCTTGCCCTCTCCCCTATATATAGAGGGGTGAGGGGAGGGCTGGATACACCACAAGCCAAGGCGCAGCCCCTCCCCTCCCCAACACCTCTCCTCCTCCGTACGTGCTTGGCGAAGCCCTGTCGGAATACTGCCGCATCAACTGCACCACGCCGTCGTGCTGCCGTTGGAGCTGCCTTCCTCAACCTCTCCTTCCCCCTTGCTGGATCAAGAAGGAGGATACGTCCATGTCCCGTACGTGTGTTGAACGCGGAGGTGCTGTCCGTTCAGCACTAGGACATCGGTGATCCGAATCACGTTCGAGTACTACTCCATCATCACCATCCCCTTGGCAAGCTTACGCTCGTGATCTACAAGTTCTATGTAGATGCAAACTCTCTCCCTTGACTCGTTGCTTAGATGAACTCATAGATGGATCTTGGTGAAACCGTAGGAAAAATTTTAATTTTCTGCAACGTTCCCCAACACCCTTAAAGAGCACTTTCCAGGCATCTTCGTACCTAGTGTCGAAGAGCCTGCTCAAGGTCTGGTGCTGTGCTGGATTGTACTCCCACAATTTAAATGCCCGTTCTTGGCACGGGAGAATCCGGCGGATGAGCATGACTTGGACCACGTTGACAAGCTTGAGCTTCTTGTTCACCAGCCTCTGGATGCAGGCTTGGAGTCCGGTCAGCTCCTCCGAATTACCCCAGGTCAGGCCGCTCTCCTTCCAAGAAGAGAGCCGCGTGGGGATCCGAGATCTGAACTCAGGGGCCGCTGCCCATCTAGGGTCGCGCGGCTCGGTGATGTAGAACCACCCCGATTGCCATCCCTTGATGGTTTCCATGAAGGCACCCTCGAGCCAGAGGACGTTGGGTATCTTACCCAACATGGAGCCTCCACACTCCGCCTGAGTGCCCTTCACCACCTTCGGCTTGACGTTGAAGGTCTTGAGCCACAAGTCGAAGTGAGGCTGGATGCAGAGGAAGGACTCGCACACGACGATAAACGCCGAGATGTTGAGGATGAATTTTGGCGCCAGATCATGGAAATCCAGGCCGTAATAGTACATGAGCCCCCGGACAAAGGGATGCAATGGGAAGCCCAGTCCGCGGAGGAAGTGGGGAAGGAATACTAACCTCTCATGGGGCCTGGGGGTGGGGATGAGCTGCCCCTCGTCGGGCAGCCGGTGCGCGATGTCGCCGAACAGATAGCCGGCGCTGCGCAGTCTTTCGATGTGCTCCTTCGTAACGGAGGAGGTCATCCACTTGCCTCCCGCTCCAGACATGGCTGGGGAAGGTTGAGACGAGATGTGCGGGTTGGGTGCTGGAGCTCGAGTGCGCGGAGATGGATAAGCAAATGAGGAAGAAGGCGTAGGTGAAAGGGTGGATCCTGATCCCCTTATATATGGGCGGGCGAAGTCTATGCGTCCCCCACCTGCCTGGTAAAACTCGCTTATCTCCCAAGCGTCACCATCAATGGCGTGGTTGGGTTACCCACGTCCGTATTAATGAGAATCCCGGAATAAGGGGGAACACGATCTCTGCTTCGACAAGACGTGCGAAGGAAACCGCTTCGCTAAATGCGCTGAGGTGGTAAAAGTAAAAAACGATTCAAATGATGGCTTGGTAGTGGTGTGACATCATGCCGCAAAAAACATCAGCAGATTGAACTTGTGTATATATTATTATCTCTACGGTGGAATGTGGAATTTATTTTGCAGAGCTGGACACTATCCTGGTGTTCACAATCTTTTATGAATTATTCGGAGGAGGAACCCGCCTTGCAATGCCGAACAATATGCGCGCCGGACTCATCATCATTGAAGCCTGGTTCAGGGGCTACTGAGGGAGTCCTGGACTAGGGGGTGTCCGGATAGCCGGATCACCATCATCGGCCGAACTATCATCGGCCGGACTATCATCATCATCGGCCGGACTCCAAGACTATGAAGATACAAGATTGAAGACTTCGTCCCGTGTCCGGAGGGGACTTTCCTTGGCATGGAAGGCAAGCTTGGCGATACGGATATTTAGATCTCCTACCATTGTAACCGACTCTATGTAACCCTAGCCGTCTCCGGTGCCTATATAAACCGGATGGCTTTAGTCCGTAGGACACAACAACAACAACCCTTACAATCATACCATAGGCTAGCTTCTAGGGTTTAGCCTCCTTGATCTCGTGGTAGATCCACTCTTGTAACATCCACAATATCAATATCAATCAAGCAGGACGTAGGGTTTTACCTCCATCAAGAGGGCCCGAACCTGGGTAAAACATCGTGTCCCTTGTCTCCTGTTACCATTCGCCTAGACGCACAGTTCGGGACCCCCTACCCGAGATTCGCCGGTTTTAACACCGACAGTAGGGCATAAACATAAGAGCGAGGCAACCCAGCTTGGCCACATCTTAAGTCATATCGATGCATATAATGGTGAAGAAAAGGCACATATGGAAAAAGAAACGCATATGTGATGGGCAAAAAGCCATTAGAGTAATTATTTTCAGCTTCTGTATAGGAAGCCCCCAGGTATTGCTTACACACATAGTGCGGGCGGAGTGATCCAGAAGTCTGTACTGTATTGAATACTTTGTGTGAAGAGGAAAAAAGGTCGAGAAAGGAAAAGGGATGGAGCATAATTAAAAAGGAGGGGGTAAGGAGATGAACACTCAGTTCGGCGCTAGACGTAGAATCTCCAGAGTCTGGCCGTGTTCCATGGGTTCGCTCGAGTCTGTTATCAGATGCATTACGTGAGCGGTACGCTCCTCCGGTGAGAACTTTGTCAATGACGAAGGGACCTTCCCACTTGGGTTTGAGCTTGTCCTTCTTCTTCTCCGGTAGGCGTAGAACGAGCTCGCCAATATTATAAGTTTTGGCCCGCACTTCTCTGCGTTGATATCATCGAGACTGCTGCTGATAGAATGCGGAGCGGGATTTTGCGACATCGCACTCCTCCTCCAGGGTGTCCAAGTTATCCTGCCGATCTTACTCAGCTTCCTTCTCTTCGTACATGCGTACGCATGGCGAATCGTGTATTATGTCGCAGGATAGTACTGCTTCTGTGCCGTACACCATAAAAAATGGTGTATATCCGGTGGTACAATTCAGCGTGGTCCGCAGCCCCCAGAGTACGGAGTCGAGCTCTTCGACCCAGTGCGTGTCCGACTCAGTCAAGGATCGCACCAGTCTGGGTTTGATGCCGCTCATGATGAGACCGTTTGCCCGTTCGACCTGGCCGTTCGTTTGGGGATGGTAGACAGAAGGGTAATCGAGCTTAGTGCCCATTTTGCCGCACCAAGTTTTCACTTCATTGACTGTGAAATTTGAGCCATTATCAGTGATGATGCTGTGGGGGACAACGTATCGGTGTACGACCCCGGATATGAATTCAATTACTTGTCCGGATTCGGCCGTTTTGACTGGTTTGGCTTCTATCCATTTGGTGAACTTGTCCACCATGACCAATAAGTATTTTTTCTTATGGCTTCCCCCTTTAAGAGGTCCGACCATATCCAGCCCCCAGACCATGAAGGGCCAAGTTATGGGGATTGTTTGGAGAGCGGTAGGGGGCATATGACTCTGATTAGCAAAGAGCTGGCAACCGACGCAGTGTTGGACAAGGTCCTGTGCGTCTGCTCGGGTCGTCGGCCAATAGAAGCCTGTACGGAAGGCCTTGCTGACTAGTGCTTGAGCCGCGACGTGGTGCCCGCCCAGTCCGGCATGGATTTCAGCCAAGAGCTGCCGCCCTTCCTCTTTGGAGATGCACCTTTGGAGCACTCCGGTCGCACTTTTCTTATAGAGTTCCCCTTCATGGACTTTGTAAGCTTTAGAACGTCGGACGATGCAGCATGCTTCATTTTGGTCTTTGGGGAGCTCCTACTATTTAGGTAGGCCAAGAAAGGCTCAGTCCATGGGGCGATTACAGCCATGACTTCGTGGGCCGAAGATGTTATTTCGATGGTTGAGCCTCCGATTATGTATGATAGTTTGGAATCTGGGGGTGTGTTCGGATCCGTGCTAGTATTACTGGACTCCCCTTCCCATACCACGGATGGCTTGAACAGCCTTTCTAGGAATATATTAGGTGGGACAGGGTCGCGTTTAGCGCCGATGCGGGCGAGGACGTCCGCCGCTTGATTGTTTTCTCGAGCCACATGGTGGAATTCGAGCCCCTCGAACCGAGCTGACATTTTGAGGAAGGCATTACAGTAGGCCGCCAATTTTGGATCCTTGGCATCAAAGTCTCCGTTTATTTTTGATATTGCGAGGTTTGAATACCCGCGCACTTCCAGGCGTTGAATGCCCATAGAGACTGCCATCCGGAGACCGTGCAACAGAGCCTCATATTCGGCCGCATTGTTGGAGTCTGTGTATAATATTTGGAGGACGTCCTGGACCGTGTCTCCTGTGGGAGACATCAGGACTACACCTGCTCCCAACTCGACCAACATTTTAGAGCCGTCGAAGTGCATGATCCAGTTAGAGTATGCGCCGTACTCTTTAGGGAGTTCGGCTTCTGTCCATTCAGCGACAAAGTCAGCCAGTACTTGCGACTTGATGGACCGCCATGGTTTGTATGTTATGTCGAACGGAAGGAGCTAGATGGCCCATTTAGCAATCCGGCCCGTAGCGTCGCAGTTATTTATTATGTCATTGAGTGGTACTTCGGAGGCCACCGTAATCGAACACTCTTGAAAGTAGTGTCGTAGCTTCCGGGATGCCATGAATACCGCGTATGCTATTTTCTGATAGTGTGGGTATCGCGATTTGCATGGGGTGAGGACCATGGATACGTAATAAACCGGCTTCTGGAGCGGGAATTTGTATCCGTCAACCTCTCGTCCGACGACGAGCACTGCGCTTACAACTTAATGTGTTGCGGCGATGTACAACAGCATAGGTTCGCCAATATTTGGCGCTGTTAGGACTGGATTACTGGCCAATAAGGTCTTTATATTGTCCAGTCCGGCCGCGGCTGCATCCGTCCACACGAAGTGTTCGGTGCGTCAGAGAAGGCGGTAAAGAGGTAATGCCTTTTCTCCTAACCTGGAGATAAAGCGGCTTAAAGCAGCCACGCATCCAGCTAGTTTCTGGATGTGCTTGAGGTCTGTTGGTATAGCCAACTGCGACAGAGCTCAGATTTTTGCCGGATTCGCTTCAATTCCACTATTGGAAACAATGAAGCCGAGCAGTTTCCCCGAGGGGACGCCGAAAACGCATTTTTCTGGGTTCAGCTTGATGTCGTATGTTCGGAGGTTACCGAACGTAAGCCTCAAGTCATCTATTAGGGTTTCGACGTGTCTTGTTTTTATGACCACATCGTCCACATATGCCTCCACTGTTTTGCCGATTTGCTTTTCCAGGCATGTTCGAATCATGCATTGGTAGGTTGCGCCGGCATTCTTAAGCCCGAAAGGCATAGTGTTGAAGCAGAAAGGGCCATATGGCGTTATGAAAGCTGTCGCAGCTTGGTCGGACTTTGCCGTCTTTATTTGATGATATCCAGAGTATGCATCGAGGAAACACAGCGAGTCATGTCCTGTTGTGGCGTCGATGATTTGATCAATGCGAGGGAGGGGAAAGGGATCCTTGGGGCAAGCCTTGTTGAGGTCCTTGAAGTCAACGCATAGGCGCCAGGATTTGTCCTTCTTTGGTACCATTACCAGATTTCCTAGCCAATCCGGATGCTTGATATCTCTGATGAATCCGGCCTCGAGTAGCTTGGCTAGCTCTTCCCCCATCGCTTGCTGTTTGGGCTCGGAAAACCACCTTAGAGTCTGCTTGACAGGTTTGTATCCTCTTAGTATATTGAGGTTGTGTTCAGCCAATCTGCGTGGGATGCCCAGCATGTCCGATGGGTGCCAAGCGGAAATGTCCCAATTCTCGCGTAAGAAGTCTCGCAGTGCAGCGTCCATTGCGGGGCTCAACTGTGTCTTGATGGAAGCTGTCTTCGTGGGGTCCGTTGGATGGACTTGGAATTTGACTATCTTGTCTGCGGGTTTAAATGAGGTGGACTTGGGTCGCTTGTCGAGTATCACGTCATCCCTGTCCACGGTGGCACGCAGTGTTGTTAATTCTTCGGCTGCTAGGGCTTCGGATAATGCTTCCAGGGCAAGTGTTGTGGTTTTATTTTTGGCGCGAAGTGCGACGTCCGGATCACTGGCTAGAGTGGTGATTCCATTGGGTCCGGGCATTTTAACCTTCATGTACCCGTAATGGGGTATAGCTTGGAAGCTTGTAAACACATCCCGCCCTAGAAGGGCGTGGTATCCGCAGCTAAAAGGAGCCACTTGGAATGTGATTTCTTTAGACCTATAATTCTCCGGGGTGCCGAATACCACATCGAGTGTGATTTTTCCCGCACATCGTGCTTCCCGACTAGGGATAATCCCCCTGAAGGTTGTGCCACTTTGTTCAATGCGGCTTTTATCAATTTCCATCTTGTTGAGTGTTTCTTCGTAGATCAAGTTTAGTCCGCTTCCGCCGTCCATGAGTACTTTAGTGAGCCGAAAGCCGTCCACGATTGGGCTGAGGACCAGAGTGGCTGGTGCCCGGACGGTCTGGAATCGAGGTTCGTCACTGGCATTGAAGGTTATAGCAGTGTTGTTCCACGGATTTATTTTTGCCACATGGTAGATTTCAGCGGAGCTTCGATGAGCTCGCTTACGCCTATTGTTTGAGGCGAAAGTTTTGAAGACTGTTAGTACCATATTGTGCTCTTTAGCGGGATGTTGTTCTGATTTATGGCTAACAAGAAGATCCTCGCCACTCTTTGCTACCTGCCGGAGTATCCAACATGCCCTAACGCTATAGGTTGGTGTTGTGTCCGGAGTACTGTGGAGTTTACATGGCCCATTGAGCCATTATTCCAATACGGTTCCCCGCCCTGGGGTGGGCTTTGGTTTCTTGGGGATTGGATCGGCCGACTTACGAGAGTTCGCCCGTTTAGTTCGGACAAAGGTTTTCGTGATAGCCGGACTATCCCAATATTCTGTTTGGGTTTTCCAGGCGCTTTCCATCGCACAGTACTTCTGTACTATGGTTGCCAAGTCAACAAAGTATACTATGTCACGACGACTTATAGCATTAAGGATTCCTTTGTTCGTGCAGTTTTTGCAGAAAAGTGAGACTACGTCCTCCTCGCGACAGTCCTTGACCTTATTTAACACAAGGAGGAATCTGGGCCAGTAGCGATGTACTGTCTCCTGGGGCTCTTGCCTGATATGGGAGAGACGGTTTAAGTCTGGGTGGGTGGTTGTAGCTGAATCCGGATTCTGATCCGATCTAGCGCCCAGGGGCATGGGAGCTTCCGAGTCTGACAGCTCGGGATCCGGGGTGCTGCCCTTCTGGCGGAATACCCGATCCTAAGTCCGGGATCTAGGTCATGTCTTCCCTTGAGCTGGAGTCCGGCTCAGGGAGCTCGGTGATCCGGACATTATTTGTCCTCAAAGTAGAGAGGTAATCTGTTCGTGGTTCCTCCACTACCGCTATCTCATGGGTGGCCGGCGGGGATTTAATGTCCCTTTGGTCGGGTTTAAGCCTGATCCGGTCATAGTCCGTAGCGACTCCCAAAGCGGCGATGCAATCCAAGAGCTCATTAAGGGAGGAGAGCTCTATCGGATCCATCTGTTCGGCGAGTTCCGAATTGATACGAAGGTTATGCGTGATGACCCGAGAGGCCATCGTCAGCGCGACAGCCGATGGGGCGGCCATGACGAAGCCGCCGAGTGGCCTACAGCCAGAGCTCCCCTGGAGGTAACGTTGTCCTTGACAACGAGACGAGCCATCGAGCCTTGCAGCGATGACACAGAGGAACTCTCAATGAAAGCACCAATGTCAGTGTCAAAACCGGCGGATCTTGGGTAGGGGGTCCCGATCTATGCGTCTTAGGCTGATGGTAACAGGAAGCAAGGGACACAATGTTTACCCAGGTTCGGGCCCTCTCGATGGAGGTAAAACTCTACTTCTTGCTTGATTAATATTGACGATATGAGTAGTACAAGAGTAGATCTACCACGAGATATTAGAGGCTAAACCCTAGAAGCTAGCCTATGATGATTATGATTGTAATTGTGATCGGCCTTCTAAGGACCAACCTCTCCGGTTTATATAGACACCGGAGAGGGCTAGGGTTTACACGGAGTCGGTTACAAAGAAGGAAACACAATATCCAGATCGCCAAGCTTGTCTTCCACGCAAAGGAGAGTCCCATCCGGACACGGGACGAAGTCTTGAGTCTTGTATCTTCACGCTCCAATAGTCCGGCCAAAGTATATAGTCCGGATGTCCGGATACCCCCTAATCCAGGACTCCCTCACCCCCCAGCGCATGTTTATGGAATTCTAGCATCTAGTACTGAACGGACAATAAAAGAACAAGTGCTCCACTGTTTCCTCCACCGCCCCATCGCATAGCACACAGTTGATCCCATCGCTACATTCCAGTGACATCTCCTCAACATATTTTTAGTGTTGACTCTATCAGCGGCCAGGAGCCACGTGTAGACTTTTGTTTTAATTCTGCATCTATATTTCAAAATCCAGTAGAATACATCATCCTCAGTCACATCTTTGAAATAGAATGCATAAAATTTCCTGGATGCGTATTTGGGTCCCAAGTAGCAGACCCACATGTCATTCACCCCAGCTTTCGGTTCTGTATGTGCGATGATCAGCTGCAAATCTCTTACTTCTTCTCTAGCTTGCATAGAAACGGGCAAGGAATTTTGGAGTTGATGCATCTTCCTCTCGGTCAAACAAGAACACTCTAGGGTGGGATAACTTGAGAAGCTGATCCTGCCACATATCTTTCTAGAAGAGGGCAGCGAAATCACCCCCACCATTACCTTTGTGATCCCACAATAAGTATCACCGAGTTTCATCATGTCTCTGCACCAGAATTACCTGCACGCTTCTGTAGCATGCTGTATTTTCTCTTCATTGTAGGTGGACCATATCAATTCACACCACGGGGTATTTTTCTTGTTGTAGATGCTGTGCAAGAATTTCATCAGCAACCCTGTGTTTTGTACTCTGATATCAAGCACTCTAATATCATATGCACCAAGGCATATGATAGTTTTATTATTTATGGAGAATCTCTTTTTGTCCATCGGTCTTGAATATAAAAAAATTTCATTTTTTATTAATGGAGTAACAACGGAGGTTGTGGTAAAAGGAAAGACTCTATTTCCAAAGAAAATCAAACCAAAAAATGCACCAAGACACACATTGACAAAAGCTCGAAAGATCTGAGAGATCTGGTCTGGAAGGACACAAACCTACATTCAACAAAATCAGTTTCGTCAAACATGTGAAGGAAACATAACTCTGGCTCTGTGCCTTCGTTCGGTAAATCATCATCGCAGTAGGGGAAGAACCAGATGAACTTTATTTCAATGACATCGCACCTATCATAAAAATATTGTCGTTGTTGAGGACCACCATACTTATGTTGAAAGATGTATGAGTATGTGAGGTCTCCTCCACACCTCACAACTCCAAGTGGTACCTGGAGGTGAGGGGAACTGAACAGATTTTGACGATTGTTTTTCTTTGGTCTCCTGTAAACCCTAACCTTGGAGCATCTACAAATGGATTTGTCTAATTTGGAACCCTATATGTTCGCGGATAGCGCCCAGTTGCGTCTCATCTATTCGACTACACAGCCATCCCCCTCATATGTAAACCCTCAAAATCATGTGAATCCATGCACGTCCATCATATAGCATCAACCCATGCCAAGCCATGCACGTCCACAAGCGATACACTGGTATATATGGGGCAAGAATGTGCCTTGTCTTGGTTAGCCATTTCGTCAAACAACACCTGAGCATGCCCGTCGTCAATGTTTCCTGACGTTGTACGCTTTTGTTGGAGTTGCAGCAAGGTGCACATCGTGTCCATGATGGTGTCCTTTTCCATACATCCATCAGGGATGCTCGCCCACTGGAAGGCCAGAACAAGGTCGGGCTGTGCAAGGGGCAAAGCTAGGAAAAAGGGCCGATGGTTTCAACACAAATAAGTAGCACTAGTGTATCCTCTCAAAATGAAAGTATCATCTTTAATGCCACTTACAGATAGGATCTACAGACGAAACAATCAATTTCTACAAAGGAGAGGAATGGAGAGTTTCAGCGGCGGTCGCATTTCAGGCAATGAGGTGAACAGAGGGGCGACATAACATTTCTGGAGGAAGATAATTGAGCCATCCTCTTAGCCTTTGCCTGGCGATTGAGCTACCCATGGAATTCTGGTGCTACTTTTAAAACTAGTGGGAAGGCTTTACACTTAACGTGAGGGTGGAATGGATCAAAAAAATAACCCCTAGGTCTTGCGACTAGGATTCTCTAGTCCTCTGGTGGCTACACGATCCTCCCTTTTTGTGATGTCATGTATCCGCATCAGTATTTCCCCAAAGAGTAAGGGATGATGCAGTATAGCTAAGGTAGGTATATCCATCAGTTATGAGACCAAGGTTATCGAACCAGTAGGAGAACCAAGCAACACTATGTAAACAGTACTTGCACACAAAGAACAAATACTTGCAACCTGACGCGAAAGAGGGGTTCTCAGTCGCTCTCGGGTAAAAGATTGGTAAGGTGATATATTGGTAGATGCAAATAAAATAAAGGCAAATAAAATTCAGCGAGGTATTTTTGGGTGTTTGGTAATATAGATCTAAAAATAAAAGATTCAAATAAATAAAAAGGCAAATAGCAATATAGATATGAAAATATATGATGATAAAATAGACCCGGGGGCCGTAGATTTCACTAGTGGCTTCTCTTGAGAAAATAGCACACGGTGGGTAAATAAATTACTGTTGGGCAATTGATACAACCTTAAATAATTATCATGATATCCAGGCAATGATCATTATATTGGTATCACGTCCAAGATTAGTAGACTGACTCCTGCCTGCATCTACTACTATTACTCCACACATCGACTGCTATCCAGCATGGATCTAATGTATTAAGTTCATGAAGAAACGGAGTAATGTAATAAGAATGATGACATGATGTAGACAAGATCTATTCATGTAGGAATAGACCCCATCTTGTTATCTTTAATGGCAATGATCAATACGTGTCTTGCCGCCCCTTCTGTCAATGGGAAAGAACACCGCACGACCGAACCCATCACAAAGCACCTCTTCCCATGGCAAGAAAAATCGATCTAGCCGGCCTAACTAAACCAAAGATTCAAAGAAGAAATACGAGGCTATAAGTAATCATGCATATCAGAGATCAAGGAAACTCAAATAACTTTCATCGATATAAAGATCTGATCATAAACTCAAAGTTCATCGGATCCCAACAAACACATCGCAAAAAAGTTACATCAAATAGATCTGCAAGAGACCATTGTATTGAGAATCAAAAAGAGAGAAGAATCCATCTAGCTACTGCCTACGGACCCATAGGTCTACAATGAACTACTCACGCACCATCGGAGAGGCACCAATGACGATGATGAACCCCTCCGTGATGGTGTCTAGATTGTATCTAGTGGTTCTGGAACTTGTGTTAGCTGAAATTGTGTTTCATCGACTCCCGTAGGGTTTTTGGATTTTCAGGGTATTTATAGAGAAAAGAGGCGGTGCAGGAGGCGATCAAGGTGGGTACAACCCACCAGGGCACGCCTTGCCCCCCTGGCGTGCCCAGGTGGGTTGTCCTCCCCTCAGAGCCCCCCTCTGGTACTTCTTTGGCCCAACAGGTGTCTTCTAGTCAATAAAAATTCCCCAAAAAGTTCGTCACATTTGGACTCTGTTTGGTACTAATATTCTGCGAAGTAAAAAAACAAGCAAAAACAACAACTGGCAATGGGCACTATGTCAATAGGTTAGTCCCAAAAAATGATATAAAGTTGCTATAAAATGATTGTAAAATATCCAAGAATGATAATATAACAGCATGGACCAATCAAAAATTACAGATACGTTGGATATGTATCAATATCTCCCCAAACTTAATTACTGCTCATCCTCGAGTAGGTAAGTGATAAAAATAGAATTTTTTATGTGGAATACTGCCTATCATGTTCATCACATTCTTTTCTTTTGTAACATGGACATATGAACTTTTATGTGGTTCAAAGCAATAGTCTAGTTTTGACATGAAGATTTCAATACTCAAGCATATCAACAAGCAACCATGTCTTTCAAAATGTCAACACTAAAGCAAGTTATCTCTAGCCCATCATGCTCAAGCATTGATCCATTCATGAAACACACTGCATATTAGCTACATACAATGCCCAAGTACGATCATAGTGCCCCTTAGTTGGTGCTTTATAAGAGAAGATGGAGACTCAAATAAAAACTAAAATTGCATAAAGTCAATAGAAAGGCCCTTCGTAGAGGGAAGTAGGGATTTGTAGAGGGCCAGAGCTCAAAGCTTAAAAATGAGAGATAAAACATTTCGGGTGGCATGCTTTTCCCGTCAACGAAAATAATCAAGTAGTTCACAATACTTTCCATGCTAGATATATCATAGGCGGTTCCCAAAAAGAAAATAAAGTTTATTCCTTTTTCCACCATACTTTCACATTCCACGGCTAGCCGTATCCACGGGTTCCATCCATACCAACACTTTCCAAGGAATTTATTATTTGACAACATAAAGTAAATTCATTTTTCATTTCGGGACTGGGCACCCCTAATATCTTTGTCGTACTCTCGTGCAATGACAAGTGAATAAACACTCATCTTGAAAATAACACATCTAGCATGGAAAAAAATCAGCCACCCCCTACCGTTTCATGAGCGGTACGAGCATACAAAAAGGAAATTTATTCTGAAAATTAGAGATGGCACATACAAATTTGCTTAGAACGGCACGGGAATACCGCATATAGGTAGGTGTAGTGGACTCATGTGGCAAAACTGGGTTCAAGGATTTTGGATGCACAAGTAGTATTTCTACTTAGTACAAGTGGAGGCTAGCAAAAAGATTGAGAAGCAACCAACCAAGAAACAAAAAATCACATAAGCGAGCATTAAGCATAATTAACACCGAATAATGCACCACAAGTAGGATGTAATTTCATTGCGTAACTATTGACTTTCGTGCTTGCATAGGGAATCATAAACCTTAACACCAATATTCTTACTAAAGCATAATTACTCATCAACATGACTCACATATTACTATCATCATACCTCAAAACTATTATGAAGAATCAAGTTTATTATTTTGTCCAATGATCTTCATGAAAGTTTTTATTATATCCCTCTTGAATATCTATCACTTTGGGACTAGTTTCATAAGTTGCTTTTGATAACTCAAATTATTTTAAGTGAAGAACATGAACATAAAGATTTTCATCTCTCAAAATAATATAAGTGAAGCATGAGAGAATTTCTTCAAAAATACTAACTCTCAAATAAATCTAAGTGAAGCATGAGAGCATTTCTTCAAAAGTATTAAAGCACATCGTGCTCAAAAAAGCTATAAGCGAAGCACTAGAGCAATTCCATAGCTCAAAAAAATTAAGTGAAGCATAGAGCAATTCTAACAAATCATAGCATAATTTCGGCTCTCTCAAATAGGTGTGTAAGCAAGGTTACTTGTGAAAAACTACAAGTAAAAACAAGCAAATACTCATATAATACAAGACGCTCCAAGCAAAACTCATGATATGTGACAAATAAAAATATAGCTCCAAGTAACATACCGATGGTCATTAGAAGAAAGACGGGATGCCATTCGGGGCATCCCCAAGCTTAGTTGCTTGTTCATCCTTGAATATTATCTTGGGGTGCCATGGGGCATCCCCAAGATTAGGCTCTTGCTTCTCCTTATTCCTTCATCCATTGTGATCTCACCCAAAACTTGAAAACTTCAATCACGCAAAACTTAACAAAACTTCGTGAGATCCATTAGTATAAGAAAGCAAATCACTACTATAAATATTGTTGCATGATGACCCACAAATATATGGGATATATCGTAGTACTTTTGATAAGTAAGAGTGTTGAACCCAACGAGGAGCAGAAGGAAATGACAAGTGGTTTTCAGTAAGGTATTCTCTGCAAGCACTAAAATTATGGGTAACAGATAGTTTTGTGATAAGATAGTTCGTAATGGGTAACAAGTAACAAAAGTAACAAGGTGCAGCAAGGTGACCTAATCCTTTTTGTAGCAAAGGAAAAGCCTGGACAAACTCTTATATAAAGCAAAGCGCTCCCCAGGACACATGAGAATTATCATCAAGCTAGTTTTCATCATGCTCATATGATTCACGTTCGTTACTTTGTTAATTTGATATGTGGGTGGACCGGTGCTTGGGTACTTCCCTTCCTTGCACAAGCACCCCACTTATGATTAACCCCTATCGCAAGCATTTGCAACTATGAAAGAAGAATTAAGTTAGACCTAACCATAGCATGAAACATATGGATCCAAATCAGCCCCTTATGAAGCAACGCATAAACGAGGGTTTAAGCTTCTGTCACTCTAGAAACCCATCATCTACTTATTACTTCCTAATGCCTTACCCTAGGCCCAAACAATGGTGAAGTGTCATGTAGTCGACGTTCACATAACACCACTAGAGGAGAGACAACATACATCTCATCAAAATATCAAACGAATACCAAATTCACATGACTACTTATAACAAGACTTCTTCCATGTCCTCAGGAACAAACGTAACTACTCACAAATCATATTCATGTTCATAATCAGAGGGGTATTAATATGCATAAAGGATCTGAACATATGAGCTTCCACTGGATAAACCAACTAGCATCAACTACAAGGAGTAATCAACACTACTAGCAACCCACAGGTACCAATCTGAGCTTTTGAGACAAAGATCGGATACAAGAGATGAACTAGGGTTTGAGAGGAGATGGTACTGGTGAATATGTTGATGGAGATTGACCTCCTCTCGATGAGTGGATCGATGGTGATGACGATGGCAACGATTTCCCCCTCCCGGAGGGATGTTTCCCCGGCAGAACAGCTCCGCTGGAGCCCTAGATTGGTTCCGCCAAGGTTCCGCCTCGAGACGGCGCTGCTTCGTCCCGAAAGCTTCCTTATGATTTTTTCAGGGCAAAAGACACCATATAGCAGAAGATGGGCATCGGGGGGGTTCCTGGTGGCCCACGAAGCAGGGGGCACGCCCAGGGGGGTAGACCGTGCCCTCCACCCTAGTGGCTGCTGGGTGGCCCCCCTCTGGCGCTTTCTTTGCCCAACCTTTATTATGCAGTCCATTGCTTTTATTTCTTCCATATCACAAGCTCATATAAAGCTTATTTTCTCCACACTAATAGATCATACATATTTAGAGAGCAATTTTTATTGCTTGCAACGATGACAACTTACTTGAAGGATCTTACTCAATCCATAGGTAGATATGGTGGAATCTCATGGCAAAACTGGGTTCAGGGATGTTTGGAAGCACAAGTAGTATCTCTACTTGGTGCAAAGAATTTGGCTAGCATGAGGGAGAAAGGAAAGCTCAACATGTTGGATGATCCATGACAATATAATTTATTTCGGATATAAGCAAACATAATTCATTACGTTGTATTCCTTGTCCAACATCAACTTTCTAGCATGTCGTATTTAGTGAGTGCTCACAATCATAAAAGATGTCCAAGATAGTATATTTGTATGTGAAAACCTCTCTTTCTTTATTACTTCCTATTAATTGCAATGATGACCAAAACTATGTTTGTCAACTCTCAACAACTTTTATTCATCATACTCTTTAGATGTGAAGTCATTACTCCCTGTCGTGGAATTGTCACATCAGATGTCCTAGTGTAAGGACTTAGTCGCGAGGCCAACGCATCTATGTGGTAGCTTGAGAGGGGTTGAGCGGAATCGAGAGACGCAGGGCAGATCAACACGCAAGACAAGGGTTTAGACAGCTTCGGGCCCCGGGAAACATCATCCGGTAAAAACCCTACATGCTGTTTGAGGCTAGGTCTCATTATCATCATGAGGGAGTCACCGTAAACCGGCTCTCCTCTTTGTATCTAGCCCTAAGATTGTTTCTCTTGCTTGTCGCTTGTAGCTTCTAGCTTGTCCCTCTTTGGGGAGCCCTGCCCCTCCTTATATATGTTGAAGGGGCGGGTTACATGTGGAGTCCTATTAGGATTAGGACTAGTCTATCTCTAATACAAACCGGATACAAGTCCAGGTCTTAACTCCTTGTAAGACAAATATTCCTTATGCCTTTCCTCTTAAACCGGCCCACCATAGTATGAATCGGCCATCATGAACCGCCAGTTGGGAAACCGGGTCTTGTCGCTCCTTTGACCCGCCCGCCATGTCACCAGTGAGTCATAATGACCAGGTGGGTTGCTTGTAAATCGCCAGGTCAGGGCGGGTCGCCAGTGAATCGCCAAGTGCCAGCCGGATCTTAGTAAACCGCCAAGTCCGGCCGGGTTATACTTCCGGCCGGTTTACGCCGCGGGGTATATCCCCGACATTAGCCCCCAGTTTAATTTGGATTTGTCCATGTTAAACTGATCTGCAACATAAACACAAGAACAAGTTTGGCGGGTTGTGCTCCGGGTTAAGAATTCTTGTAGACCGACACCTGATCATCCTTAAATCCTTGTCATTTCCTCCTTCTAGGAAATCCAAGTCAATAGACCAGCTTCATAATCAATTTGCACGCAAAAAAAATATTGTAAATAAAGAATCCATTTGAATTGGCCTTCAATGCTCTGACTTGACAAAAATATTAGTCTCTGAAATATTCAACTGATATCCAGCCGGCTTGAAGATGTAAAACTTGCCGGTTTATGATTACCACCATTGTCGGGTTATAAAACTTGATAATTCCGAGTCATGATTGTTGCCAACGCCAGTTCATGTTTATTGATGACGCCAGGTCAATCCGGTTTGCTCAAAACAGAGAGTTTGAAAATAGTTCTTCCATAATAATATAATACCTGTTGCCCCCAAGTCTTGAGCAGAACAAAGTGATGGCTTAAGACTTGCTTCAATATAAATACTGCTACTTAAGAAGAAATCCATGTTGTTCATCCCAGTCACTTAGTAAAAACTGAATACTCCATATTATGTAGCCCCCAAGTGCCGGGTTGTCATGCTTGCAGCAACCTGGGACTTTGTAATTGTCTTATACTCATAAAAACTTTAACCAGTGTAGCCCCCAAGGGTCGGGTCATTATGCAAAAATGAGTAGGGACTTTGTAGGTATAATCATGTAGATTTGAGCAATGATGTGTAGCCCCCAAGGGCCGGCTCAGTAAGATAATATTGAGCTGGGACTTGATATATACTTCAATAAAAATAACACCATATGATGTAACCCTCATCATGGGACTTGAATCTACGTCCACAAGGTTAAGAGCCTTGTGCTTTACCAACTGAGCAGTGGACTCTTCAATATAATGAATAAAAAGCTTTGTACCTTCAATTGTTGACAGGAGCAATTGGTAGCCCCCAAGGCCCGACTCATTATAGTGTGATGAGTCGGGTCTTCAATAATATGAGCAGAGAATGACTTTTCATTAGCCCCCACGTGTCATGGTGCATGCTTGCAGCGACATGAGACTTGTGTATTTGATGTAATCTCAACTTAAATAATGTAGCCCCCAAGTGCCGGGTCGTAAGCCTGCAGCGACTCGGGACTATTCCCTCCATTGTAGAATAAATCATATCCATTGATAAAATAATAGCCATTGCGCTGAAGCGACTTTAGAAACCTCAATCATAATATTGGTTATTCATAACCATAATAAAAATCCAGCCATGTTGGCTATTCAAGATAATATAAGCCAATGATTTATAAGCGCATGATTCCAATGGCGCAATCCAAATATATACTGGCGACTTATAATCCCAAGCCAGGTCGGTTTAATAAACACCGGATAATTTTTCATCATATACTGGCGACTTATCGTCTTAAAGCCAGGCCGGTTTAACAAACACCGGATAATTTATCATCATACTGGCGACACATAGTCGAAAGCCAGACCGGTTTAATAAATGTCAGTGATTTATAATCATGCTTTATTCAACCTGTTTCTGCATACAACAAGTTTAAAATGTCCTGGCGGTTTACCGCCGGACGGGTCATAATGCCCAACATATAACCTGGGTTTATAACCAAGGTTGCACTTAAGAATAATCAAATATGAAATATATCATACCTGTGATATTGAATCACATTGCTGGTTTTACCAACTTTTTGTAGTAAGAGTGATAACCCCAATCTTGAGTAATGATAACTCCTTTCATACTGTGCCGGTTGATGATAAACCGTACCGGGTTGTGATAAACACCGGTTTAACCATATATAATACTGGCGACTCGTAGTCAAACCAGACCGGGCTGATAGTCTCCGGATTATAACTTGATCCTGTATTGACAACTTGTAATTGAATGTCAAGCCGGGTTAATGAACACCGGTTTACTCCATAATAGGATGGTAATAGAAAATCAAACCGGGCAGATGGCCTCCGGATTAAGATTTGACCGTGTTCCGTCAATTTGACAGTTTGAACCGGTTTAGAAATGTTATCGGTTTAAAAAATGCAACAAAAATCAAATAACAGTTATGAAAAAATATGGAAGCAAAGGCAATGATAAAAACCGTTTGCAAAAATATGCTATACTGAGCTGATCAGATGGTATTACCATGGTCGGACAGGACCAAGCCCCCAATAGGAGTGACAATGATTCAAGTCAGCCAGGTCCCCAAATGATTCGTGGCATATATGCCAGATCAAGAGGCGTGGCAATGGTTCGGGTTCGACCAAGCCCCAAGTGATTTTGTGGCCTTAGGCCGACCAAGAGGTGTGACTGGTTCAGACTTGACCATGTCCCCAAGTGATCTGGTGGCTGTCGCCTATCAAAAGGTGTCGCGTTGGTTCGGACACGACCAAGGCCCCAAGTGATATAACATGGTGCTTTGAAAAGCTAACCCAAGAGGTAAACCGGAGGCCGCTTTAAGACAGAACCTCCGTGTAACCACGCATGATGTAAAAAAAGAACAGAGACCCCGCTTTATGAAGCAGAAGCCCCCATGTGATCAATAATATGTTAGGCCAATAAGGCAGGATACCCATGTTTGAACCGCGCATCATGGCAGCAGGTCCTCTTCGGCAATTTTTTAACTTTTTTGCAAGAGATAAATTCTTCTTGAACCGGGATCTTGAACCGGATATTGAGAGCTTCAAAGCTTTGTGGGAGACATCTTTCCCTTGACCCGGATTTTAAACCGGAATCTTCATTTTCAGCCGGAAATTTTCTGATGGCCTTTCAACTCGAACTTGCGAGAAGTTAATTCCTTTTTGAACCGGACATTCTTAAACCAGATTTGAGTGCTTGAGAGCTTTGTGGGAGAATAGATTTCCCTTGAACCGGATTGTAAACCAGATATTTGAGAGCTTCAATGAGACTGACTTCCCTTGAGCCAGATTTTAAACCGGAATCCTTTCTGATGACCCAGATCTTCTTCATTGAGCCGGGATTTTGTAACTGTCATATACTTCCTAAGCCGGAAATTTTCTGACGGCCTTCAAATAACAGTAGCCTCCTGGACCGGGTTATCTTTCCCTCCATCGTTCCGGGGTTCTTAAATTTGCTGAAACTAGCAAGATTTGCTGAGTCATGTCATCGTAGCCCCCGAGTCTCAAGGTGGCTCGAGGAGTTGGCTTGAAACTCTTCATATTTGACCATGATATAAACCGACATAACTTGTATATCATTGGTGTTGATAGCACGATGTAAATCCACAGAAACTTGAGGTGACTGCGGCGAGTTATAAATGATCCGGTATGAGCCATGTCCGCAACTCGGCCAATGTCTCCTTCCAACTGGCGATTTGAAGTTAATCAAACAGTAGTGGCGGCGACTTGTGCGCCTGCCCATTGAACCATCCAGTGCAGACGGTGGTTGATAATAATTTGCCTCCAATTTGAAAGAAAGTCGGGCTACCCAAGCTGTGACTTGCTCATATTTTAATAAACATCCCATGCAGATAGGTGCGGCCTGGTATGTTGATGTAGACCAGGCCGTGAGAAATGGACGGAAAAGATGACCTCAACATTATAGGCGGCTCAAACAGATGAACCGGCCGCGGTGTTGTAAACCGGCGCGGACGGGCGAGTTAACCACGCCGTTTTGATGTAGTGAACAACTGTCCTGCATCATCAATATTGCAGACCAAGGCAAAGATAAACTGCTCTTTGACGAAAAATAATATGTGCCAATAAAATATATTTTAGATGAATATCACCTGATGTGTTAGGCCAGAAATAATCACCGTGGAGTTGATGATCACCATGGTGATGCTGAAATCAATCACGGCCGAGCCGGCCGCGGGAGCAGACAGATGAGTTGGCCGAGGTGTTGTAAGCCGGTGTGAGCGAGCAAGTTGTCCTCCTTGTTGTAAGCCGGCGCGGACATGTGAACCGGCCGCGAGGGCGGACGGGCGAGTCGTCCATGGTATTATAAGGTGGTGCGAGCGAGTTGGCCGGCGCGTTGATGTAACCCGGACAGCGGTACACGTGTCCGTGAATGGCATAAAAATTGTCCTGTGTAAAAATATTACAAGACAGAGTAATTGTTCTTTGATAAAAAATAATAAGTGTTTATTACATAAATTTAAATGAACACCACCTGATATTTGGACGGACAGTATAACCACCGCAGCATCAGAAGCGGCTTCGGGGTGATGAATCGGACGCGGCCTTGTAAACCGGTGCGGATGATGAGTCAATCATGGGCGCGGACTTTGGATTTGCTCCTCCACGTGAGCTAGTAGCACCTGATTAAGGCTCGGTTAACCCGGCTATCATGGATACCTCTGTCATTATATTCCCCTGTGTATCACGTAAGGAAAAAGGGATTTGTCACGTAGTGTCCGGGCCTGCAGCTTTTGACAGCATGCTGCTGCCCCACATGGCCTTCTTTGCAAGTTTTGTCTTAGCACGTGCGGCTGTGCAGATCGGAAACCGCTCAACCTCGGGTAGCAGATCCTTGGCCGCCGTTGATCGCGGCAGCGGTGATTATTCTTTTTCAAGCTTCTGGTTCTGATGGATTGTACCTGCACGTGTGCGCGCCGAACGGGGCTAGCTAGCGCAGTTCTCGGTGCCGCCACAACCACGTATTCGCAGGTACTTGTACGGCTGTAGGCGAAAAAATTTCCTGGGACTTGATCCGGCAGTAGCAAGTCGTGAATGTACAGCTGGTCAGCTGCGGGCTTACGATGAGACGGAGCGGACCCATGACCAGAAAAAGGTTACGTGGCACAATAGCTAACCCGGAACGCGTGCGCGCGGCTATCCGAGTTCGAATCTCATCTGCTCCAGATTTGACCGGTCGGTTCCTCTTGTTTTGGTAATACCATAATTATAAGGTCTGATGCAAACTACAATGTCTCCTGGTACTATCTCCTCGGGACTTGATATGAGTTGTAGCATCGACAACGGCTGCCCCCTTGTATAACAGCTCCTATCCGGTCTCGACTGTTGAAAAAATGATGTGCCCTCGGATTCGATGGGTCACCCAGCGATGCGTGGGGTGATGCATGAAAACCCTAAAAATCTTTCCGGCTTTGATGAATCTTGCATACTATTGTTCCGTGCCGGCTCTTCTTCATCTGATCACATCGCGAGCTTTTCGATCCCTAGGAGAGATCCCTCCAAGAACTCAACACCACCGTGCGCAGGCCCCACGGTGGGCGCCAACTGTCGTGGAATTGTCACGTCAGATGTCCTAGAGTAAGGACTTAGTCGCGAGGCCAACGCATCTATGTGGTAGCTTGAGAGGGGTTGAGCGGAATCGAGAGACGCAGGGCGGATCAACACGCAAGACAAGGGTTTAGATAGCTTTGGGCCCCGGGAAACATCATCCGGTAAAAACCCTACATGCTGTTTGAGGCTAGGTCTCATTATCATCACGAGGGAGTCGTCGTAAACCGGCTCTCCTCTTTGTCTCTAGCCCTAAGATTGTTTCTCTTGCTTGTCGCTTGTAGCTTCTAGCTTGTCCCTCTTTGGGGAGCCCTGCCCCTCCTTATATATGTTGAAGGGGCGGGTTACATGTGGAGTCCTATTAGGATTAGGACTAGTCTATCTCTAATACAAACCGGATACAAGTCCAGGTCTTAACTCCTTGTAAGACAAATATTCCTTATGCCTTTCCTCTTAAACCGGCCCACCATAGTATGAACCGGCCTTCATGAACCGCCAGTTGGGAAACCGGGTCTTGTCGCTCCTTTGACCCGCCCACCGGGTCACCAGTGAGTCATAATGACCAGGTGGGTTGCTTGTAAACCGCCAGGTCAGGGCAGGTCGCCAGTGAATCGCCAAGTGCCAGCCGGATCTCAGTAAACCGCCAAGTCCGGCCGGGTTATACTTCCGGTCGGTTTACGCCGCGGGGTATATCCCCGACACTCCCCATAAGATCAATATGATCTTTTTATCTCTTCTTTCATTTTCTTTCTTTCCTTTATTCCCTCAAGATCATGGCAAGATAGCAAAGCCCTTGACTGAAAACTAACTTTAGGATATATAGCTCACGGACTCAATTACATAGATTGGGATCAACACAAAACTCAAAGCTAGATCAAACTAAAACTTTATTCTACTAGATCAAGATATAACCAAAAGGATCGAACTAAGAAAAACGATAAAGATAGAAGTGTGGTGGTGATACGATACCGGGGCACCTCCCCCAAGCTTGGCAGTTGCCAAGGGGAGTGACCATACCCATGCGTTTATGTCTCTTTCTTCGGAGGTGGTGATGATGGAGTTGTTGATGACGGGGTGTCGCACATCAAGCGTAGGAGATCCTCCAACTTGCGGATAATGCCCTTGAGTGCGGTGATATGCTCTTGCAACAAAATATTTTCACGTGTGATATACTTGTTTTGTATGCGAGCTAGCTCAATCAACTTGAAAGCTTCAATTTCAGTTGGGGTGAGATGATTGTAGTAAGGTTGAAAGAAGCCTTCTTCTTCTACTGTCGGGACCTACTCCTCTGTGACCTCCTTGATCTTGTCACCTTCCTTGATTTCCCCGATTTCTTCTCACTTCATCTCTATCTTCATTAGCCAACCATCATCACCCACATTGTTGGAGGAGGGGGACGACATATTGCTCTAATCTGCAGCAGAAACAATTGAAAACAAAAATAGAGGATTTCGTCGTGGTACGGTGGTCAAAACCTTTGGGAGATTATATAACGAATTTTTACCGACCAAAAGAAGTATCATGCAAGAAAATGGAGTTCAGAGGACACACGAGGTATCCACGAGGCAGGGTGCGTGCCTAGGGGGGTAGGGCGTGCCCTCCACCCTCGTGGATGCCTCGTGTCTCCTTCGGACTACATCTTATTTTCCTATTTTTTAAAATATTCCAAAACAGAGAAAAATTGCTATTAGAACTGTTTTGGAGTCGGTTTACTTACCGTACCACATACCTATTCCTTTTCGGAGTCTCAAATGTTCTGGAAAGTGTCCCTTATGTACTCCTCCGGGGTTATGGTGTCAATAACATTGGTTTCAACATTTATGGGATTACCTGAGATATAATGTTTGATTCTTTGACCGTTCACCACCTTTGGATTTGTGCCTTCAGTGTTGTTGATTTTTATGGCACCGGAACGATAGAGCTCCTCGATAATGTAAGGACCTTCCCATTTAGAGAGAAGTTTTCCTGCAAAAAAAATTAAACGAGAGTTGTATAGCAAAACATAATCACCTACATTAAACTCACGCTTTTGTATCCTTTTGTCATGCCATCTTTTAATGTTTTCTTTAAACAGTTTGGCTCATAGGCCTGGGTTCTCCATTCATCAAGTGAGCTAATGTCAAATAGCCTCTTCTCACCGGCAAGTTTGAAATCATAATTGAGCTCTTTAATGGCCCAATATGCCTTATGTTCTAGTTCGAGAGGTAAGTGACATGCTTTTCCATAAACCATTTTATATGGAGACATACCCATAGGATTTTTATATGCAGTTCTATAGGCCCATAATGCATCATCATGTTTCTTGGACCAATTCTTTCTAGATCTATTAATAGTCTTGCAAAATTAATTTAATATCTCTATTACTCAATTCTACCTGACCACTAGACTGTGGATGATATGGAGATGCAATTCTATGATTAACATCATACTTAGCAAAGATTTTACGAAAAGCACCATTAATAAAATGTGAACCACCATCAGTCATTAAGTATCTAGCTATTGCAAACCTTGGAAAATAACTTCTTTAAGCATCTTAATAGAAGTGTTATGATCAGCATTACTAGTTGGATAGCTTCTACCCACTTAGTAACATAATCAACAACAACTAGAATATGTGTATACCCATTAGAGGAAGGAAAAGGTCCCATATAATCAAAACCCCAAACATCAAATGGTTCAATAACAAGTGAATAGTTCATAGGCATTTCTTGACGTCTACTAATATTACCAATTCTTTGACATTCATCACAAGACAAGACAAACTTAAGGGCATCTTTGAAGAGAGTAGGCCAATAAAAACTGGATTGCAATACCTTATGTGCAGTTCTATCTCCCACGTAGTGTCCTCCATATAACTCAGAGTGACACTTGCGTAGGATCTGTTCCTGTTCATGCTCAGGTACAAAATGTCTAATAACACCATCTACTCCTTCTTTATAAAGGTGTGGGTCATCCCAAAAGTAATGTCTTAAATCATGGAAAAACTTTTTCTTTTGCTGATCTGTGAAGCTAGGTGGTATAAATTTAGCAACAATGTAATCAGCATACCATGGAGCAGTTCGAGAAGCATTTATGATAGCTAATTGTTCATCAGGACAACTATCATCAATAGGTAGTGGGTCATCAAGAACATTTTCTAACCTAGACAAGTTGGCTGCGATGGGGTTCTCAGCTCCATTTCTATCAATAATATGCAAATCAAATTCTTGTAGCAAGAGAACCCATCTAATAAGTCTAGGCTTAGCATATTTCTTTTCCATAAGGTATTTAATAGCAGCATGATAAGTGTGAACAGTTACTTTGGAATCAACAATATAAGGTCTGAACATATCACAAGCAAATACAACTGCTAAAAATTCTTTTTCAGTAGTAGCATAATTTCTCTGGGCACTGTCTAGAGTTTTACTAGCATATTGGATAACATTTAATTTCTTATCAACTCTCTGTCCTAAAACAGCACCTACAGCATAATCACTAGCATCACATATAATTTCAAAGGGTAAATTCCAATTAGGTGGCGGAACAATAGGTGCAGAAATCAAGGCTTTCTTAAGTATTTCAAATGCTTCTACACAATCGTCATCAAAGACAAAAGGAACATCTTTTTGTAGGAGATTAGTCAGAGGTCTAGAAATTTTTGAGAAGTCTTTAATGAACCTCCTATAAAAATCGGCATGACCAAGGAAACTTCTTATACCTTTGATGTCCTTAGGACACGTCATCTTTTCAATAGCATCAACTTTAGCTGTATCAACTTCAATACCTCTTTCAAAAATTTTATGCCCCAAGACAATACCTTCATTAACCATAAAGTGGCACTTCTCCCAATTCAAGACAAGATTAGTTTCTTCACATCTCTGCAAGACTCGATCAAGGTTGCTTAAGCAATCATCAAAAGAAGTTCCATACACGGAGAAATCATCCATGAAAACCACAACAATCTTTTCACAAAAGTTAGAGAATATAGCAGTCATACATCTTTGAAAGGTGGAGGTGCATTACATAAACCAAAAGCCATACGTCTATAAGTAAAGGTACCGAAAGGGCAAGTAAAAGTGGTCTTATCCTCATCCCCTTTTGACACAGGTATTTGAGAGAAACTAGAATAACCATCTAGAAAGCAAAAATGTGCCTGTTTGGATAATCTTTCTCGCATTTGATCAATAAAAGGTAAAGGGTAATGATCTTTTCTAGTAGCTTTATTTAATTTATGGAAATCAATTACCATTCTATAACCTGTAACAATTCTTTGTGGGATCAATTCATCCTTATCATTGGGAACAACAGTAATACCTCCCTTCTTAGGGACACAATGGACAGGACTTACCCAGTGACTATCAGCAACAGGATAAATTATACCTGCCTCCAGAAGCTTTAGTATTTCATTTTTTACCACTTCTTTCATCTTAGGATTTAACCGTCGTTGGTGATCAAGAACTGGTTTAGCATCCTTCTCCAGCTTTATTTTGTCCTGGCATAGAGTGGGACTAATGCCCTTAAGATCATCCAGAGTATATCCAATAGCAGCGCGGTGCTTCTTCAGAGTTTTCAATAATTTCTCTTCTTCATGCTGTGAAAGGTTAGCACTAATAATAACAGGATATATCTTCTTTTCATCAAGATAAGCATATTTCAAAGTATCAGGTAATTGTTTAAGCTCAAACACGGGATCACCCTTGGGTGGAGGAGGATCCCCAAGGATTTCAACAGGCAAGTTGTGTTTCAAAATAGGTCCTTGTTTAAAGAATACTTCATCTATTTCCCTTCTTTCATTCATAAACATATCATTTTCATGGTCTAGCAAATATGTTCTAAAGGGTCTATGGAATTTAGCAAAATTAGAATCATGAGACATGTCCCCTAAACCAAAAGTAACAATATCCTTTTCGCAGTCTATCTTAGCATTAACAGTATTCAAGAAGGGTCTACCAAATATAATGGGACAAAAGTCATCTTGTGGGGAACCAAGAACAAGAAAATCAGTAGGATATTTAATTCTTGCACACAAGACTTCAACATCTCTAACAATCCCAATTGGTGAAATAGTATCTCTATTGGCAAGCTTAATAGTAACATCAATACCTTATATTTCAGCAGGTGCAATATCATGCATAATTTCTTCGTATAAGGAATGAGGTATTGCACTCGCACTAGCACCCATATCACATAAGCCATGATAACAATGATCTCCTATTTTAACAGAAACAACAGGCATGCCAACAACATGTCTATGTTTATTTTTAGTATTGGGTCTAGCAATTCTAGCAGCTTCATCACAGAAGTAAATAACATGCCCATCAATATTATCGACCAAGAGATCTATAACCATAGCAATACTAGGTTCTACTTTAATTTGCTCAAGGGGTGTAGGTGTTCTAGCATTACTCTTATGAACCACAGTTGAAGCTTTAGCACGATCCTTTATTCTAACAGGGAAAGGTGGTTTCTCAATATAAGTAGTAGGAACAATAGGATCAACATTATAAGTAATAGTCTTTTCTTCAACTTTAGTAGGTTCTACTACTTTTACTTCAATGGCAGGATGATATTTAAACCACTTCTCCTTAGCAAATGATTCACAGACAGAAGCTACTATCCCAGAGTCAAGTCCATATTTAGTGCTAAATTCACGAAAAACATTGGTATCCATAAAAGATTTAACACAATCAAACTTAGGTGTCATACCTGATTCTTTACCTTCATAGAGTTCACAGTCTTCAGAGTTGCGTTTAATTCTTTCCAATAAATCTCATATGAATTCAATAGTCTTCATCATAAAAGAACCGGTACAAAAAGTATCAAGCATGGAGCGATTATTGAGAGCTCATGATTGAGGCATGAATATAACATTAACTTTAAGCCTCCCCCAAGCTTGAGCGATACTCTATCCTTCGCGAGGCCAAAAATTATATATATAATTACGATCACAATGAACCAGATGCATAGGATAAAACTTCTGATGAAATTCCAATTTCAATTGGTTGTAGTTCCATGATCCAATATCATCACATAGCCTAAACCATGTCAATGCCTTTCCCTTCAAAGATAAAGGGAAGACCTTCTTCTTGATAACATCCTCGGGCATACCTGCAAGCTTAAATAATCTACAAACTTCATCCCCATAGATTAGGTGCATATCGGGATGTAATGTTCCATCTCCTGTAAAAGGATTAGCTAGCAGTTTCTCTATCATATCCGAAGGAATTTCAAAGTAAACATTTTTAGTAGGTTCAGTAGGTTGAGGAGCAACTCTGTACTCTTCTGGTCAGGGATAAGATACCCCGAACAAGCCCCTCAAAGGATTATTTTTCATAGTAACAAGTGACAGTAAATTTTAGCACACTATATATATGTTTCCTTACGAAATTCCACCTACTAAAGGCGCTTCACTCCCCGGCAACGACGCCAGAAAAGAGTCTTCATGACCCACAAGTATAGGGGATATATCATAGTCCTTTCGATAAGTAAGAGTGTCGAACCCAACGAGGAGCAGAAGGAAATGACAAGCGGTTTTCAGTAAGGTATTCTCTGCAAGCACTAAAATTATCGGTAACAGATAGTTTTGTGATAAGATAGTTCGTAATGGGTAACAAGTAACAAAAGTAACAAGGTGCAGCAAGGTGGCCTAATCCTTTTTGTAGCAAAGGACAAGCCTAGACAAACTCTTATATAAAGCAAAGCACTCCCGAGGACACATGGGAATTATCGTAAAGCTAGTTTTCAGCATGCTCATATGATTCGTGTTTGTTACTTTGATAATTTCATATGTGGGTGGACAGGTGCTTGGGTACTGCCCTTCCTTGGACAAGCATCCCACTTATGATTAACCCCTCTCGCAAGCATTTGCAACTATGAAAGAAGAATTAAGGTAGACCTAACCATACCATGAAACATATGGATCCAAATCAGCCCCTTATGAAGCAACACATAAACTAGAGTTTAAGCTTCTGTCACTCTAGCAACCCATCATCTACCTATTACTTCCCAATGCCTTCCCCTAGGCCCAAACAATGGTGAAGTGTCATGTAGTCGACGTTCACATAACACCACTAGAGGAGAGACAACATACATCTCATCAAAATATCGAACGAATACGAAATTCACATGAATACTTACAACAAGACTTCTCCCATGTCCTCGGGAACAAATGTAACTACTCACAAATCATATTCATGTTCATAATCAGAGGGGTATTAATATGCATAAAGGATCTGAATATATGATCTTCCACTGGATAAACCAACTAGCATCAACTACAAGGAGTGATCAACACTACTAGCAACCCACAGGTACCAATCTGAGGTTTTGAGACAAAGATCGGATACAAGAGATGAACCAGGGTTTGAGAGGAGATGGTGCTGGTGAAGTGTAACGCCCCGGATTCGATGCGCCAGGTATCCGCCAGTTATTCGCCTTCTTTGCCATGTCATTTGCTTGCGTGTTGTATATTGCCATGTCATCTTCTGCATTTCATCTGCATGTTTTTCAAAACTTGCATCCGTTCGGGTCCCGCCGGTTCTCTCTGTTGTCCGTTCGGAGTCCAGACACACTCGCACGCGCTCGCGGCACCTCCGAAATATTATTTTATAAGTGGCCGAAAAATGTTCTCGGAATGGGATGAAACTTGGCATGTGGTCTTATTATAGTGTAGACAGACCGCCTGTCAAATTTCGTGCATTCGGAGTCCGTTTGAAAGCCCAACCATTAAAGTTACAGCCGCACTATAGCCGGTCTAGCATCGGACGTTTTCGGTATCCGGAAACTGCCACCGGGTCGCTCTGTTTCTCTCTCTTCTCAGCTCGAGGCAATCTACACAGCCCACTAGGACCAACCTACCCCTCCTTGCGTCCGGTGTCGTTCGATTGAGATTGGAGGGCTCCGAAAACCCCTCAAAGCCCCCTAACCCTAGCACTTACCTTATATAAACACCTCTCCTTCCTAATTTGGACAACCCTAACCCCCCTAATCTCTCCCCCTCCTCTTTTTCAGCGCCTCCTCCCACCTCGGGGGCCGCGCCGCCGCCCCGCCGCCGCCGCCGCCGCCGGGCGGCT
>NC_057795.1:337162075-337169163 GCF_018294505.1 Triticum aestivum
CGCGCCTCCCGCGCCGGCCTGCCGAAGTTCGTCGCTGCCGCCTCCGCATCCCGCTCGCCGCCGGCCTTCTCGGGGCCAGATCCGTCCGGATTCGGCCGGAACCACGCCCCCATGGACTCCTCCGCCCTCGCCGGCCCTGTCGGACCCCGCCGCCGCCCCTCCATCGCCGGAGACTGCCACCGGCGCGACCTTCCCCGACCCTGCGCGCGTGCGGGCCCACGCGCAGCCGTGCCTCTGCACGTGGGCCGCACCCCCTGCTGGCCCATCTCCTCGGCCCAGCCCCGGCCTGCCTCTCCTTCGTCTCTGGACCGAAGCCTGTGGTGAGATACCCCTATTCCCCGCCCAGGCGACATATTGCTATATTGCGCTCGATCTGTTTTTTTCAAAAAACTGCCAAGTCCCCAAAAACTCATAAAATGTTGCATACTTTGATCTGTTGTAACTTCATGTGTGTGGCTCTGTTTCATGCGTGTAATATGTCAAATTGTTCGTCTCAACGAGTACTTCAGTACATTCCATTGCATCATTTTCATTTGAGTTCATCTTGATGCCCGAAATGCTGTTGGAAGAGTGCTATGTGAGGTTAATCTGCTGAAACTGTTATAACTTGCTCATTTGTCATTTTTCCATGATTGATGTCTGCATCCTATGAGGTTGATGTCTACATGTGTTTTCATCTATGCCATGCCATCTTTCCAGAGGTGCTATCCATGTATTTTTGTGATTTGTGTGCCGAGTGCATCGAGCTTGCTAAGTAGGGTACTTGATGTTGCTGATTTCAGTCCTTGTTCTGCTGTTATTTTTATGCCATGTAAACTTGATGCTACAGAGAGATCCATGCTTATTTTGAGATACTTCAGTAAGGATGTTTTGAACATGTGGTTATGCTATATCCATTAATGCCCTTTGTTGCAATTATGGAGTAGTCTATCATGTCATTTTGGTGCTCTACTTTTGCTTCAAAATGTTTCCTGGCAGATTGTCTACTTGTTATTCAATTTAGCCAAGGTTGCTATAGTTGATCCTTGCATGCTATGGACTTGTTCTTGACTTGGTTTGTTTCAAAAACATGTCTTCTTAATGATTCTATGCTTATCTTGTCATGCAATGACTTGTGGTGAGTGAATCGAGCTTGTTAAGTAGGGTTCATGATGTTGCTGTTTTGCTAGGCTGAATCTGTTATTTGGTGATGCTATGTAAACCTGCTGCTACAAGTCATTCTATGCACAATCTGGAGATGTTCACTAAGAGTATTTTGTTCTACATGTTATGCTCTAACTGCCCATGCCCCTGGTTGCATTTATAGGTTGATGTAGGTTGTTGTAATCTTGCTCTAAAGTTGCTAAATAATGTTGCTGTCAGCCTGTTAACATTAAGTTCAGTTGTTGTCATGTGTTTTCCTAGTGTTCCATGCACCCTATGAACTTGCTATTGCCATGATTAGCTTCACAAATATGTATTCTTACTGTTGGTTGCCTTGCCATGCCATGTGTTGCTCCGTGGTGAGTGGTACAAGCTCACCAACATGTCTACTTATTGTTGTTTCTGCCATGTATGTATGTGTCATATAATTTGCCATGTTTACATGGATGCCATCATATCCTCTGATCCTTTTTGGCTTATGGTCAGTAAGGGACTATTGTTCTATGGGTTTAGTAGATTCATGCCATGCCTTTCTTTGCAATGATAAGTTCATGTAACATGTTGTTTGATAGCTCTAAACATTGCCACCTGATGTTATTTCCTAATAAGTCTGTAACTGTTATTATTTGCAATCTTTCCATGTGTGTTTGAGCATGTTCTAGTGAATTGTGGAGATAGCTCGGTGTTCATGTTTTGTTATGCTTTACATGTACATCATGCCCATGCCTTTTGTTATTACGTTGAGATGTTGTAGCATGTTCTTTTGATGCTTGCAATATGCCTACTTGCTGTTTTGGACAGATTGTTGCTATAACTTGTATAATGTGTGGGTGTTGAACCGTTGCTCCGCTTTGAGTGTGCTCTATATGAAACTTGCTTAGAATTGCATGTAGTTTCATATTATCATGTTGGGTGTTTGCTTGATGTTTGGGTGCATTTTGCATTAATGCCATGTTTAACTCGTTTTGCTCACATCTTCTAAGCCGTAGCTCCGAACTAAATGAACTTTATTTGTAACTTGACTAGAATCTCATGTAGATCATCGTAGTGCATCTTAACTTGCTGTTTAACAATTTCAACATAAGGTTTATTCAGATCTGGACCAATTTCGAAATATGCATATGAGGACTTACCAGAATTGTTATATTTTGTTCCCGGTCTCATTTAAACTTGCCTTGACGTGTTGCTCTTGTTTGCATCATCTCTTGCCATGAGTGGCTTCTTGTAGCCTTGTCATGCATCATGCTTGTTGTGCATCATGCCTTGGTTATGTGTGGTGTGTTTACCTTGTTGTGTGCTTCTTTTCGATAGTTCCTGTTTCGTTGCGATCGTGAGGATTCGTTCGTCTACGCTTGGTTCGTCTTTGTGGCTTCGTCTTCTTCATGGACTCGTTCTTCTTCCTTGCGGGATTTCAGGCAAGATGACCGCTACCCTGGATCTCACTACTATCATTGCTATGCTAGTTGCTTCGTTCTATCGCTTTGCTGCGCTACCTATTACCTGTTTATCAAGCCATCCCAAATTGCCATGAACCTCTAACCTTTGACACCTTTCCTACGCAAACCATTGCTTGGCTATGTTACCGCTTTGCTCAGCCCTCTTATAGCGTTGCTAGTTGCAGGTGAAGTTGAAGATTTCTCCATGGCAGACAGGATTTGGTTGGGATATCACAATATCTCTTATATTATTAATGCATCTATATATTTGGTAAAGGGTGGAAGACTCAGCCTTTTGCCTAGTGTTTTGTTCCACTCTTGCCGCCCCAGTTTCCGTCATACCGGTGTTATGTTCCCGGATTTTGCGTTCCTTACGCGGTCGGGTGATTTATGGGACCCCCTTGATAGTTCGCTTTGAATAAAACTCCTCCAGCAAGGCCCAACCTTGGTTTTGCCTCACCACCACCTACCCTTTGCCTTGGGTCGGCCAACCCGAGGGTCATCTTTATTTTAGCCCCCCCCCCCGGGCCAGTGCTTGTCTAAGTGTTTGTCCGAACCGAGCCGCCTGCGGGGCCCCCTCGGGGCAACTCGAGGTCTGGTTTTACTCGTAGCCTGTCTCATCCGGTGTTGCCCTGAGAACGAGATATGTGCAGCTCCTATCGGGATTGTCGGCGCATCGGGCGGTCTTGCTAGTCTTGTTTTACCATTGTCGAAATGTCTTGTAAACCGGGATTCCGAGTCTGATTGGGTCTTCCTGGGAGAAGGTTTATCCTTCGTTGATCGCGAGAGCTTATCATGGGCTAAGTTGGGACACCCCTGCAGGGTATAATCTTTCGAAAGCCGTTCCTGCGGTTATTGGCAGATGGGAATTTGTTAATGTCCGGTTGTAGATAACTTGACACCAGATCCAATTTAAAATGCATCAACCGTGTGTGTAGCCGTGATGGTCTCTTCTCGGCGGAGTTCGGGAAGTGAACACGGTTTCTGGGTTATGTTTGACGTAAGTTGGTGTTCATGATCACCTCTTGATCATTGATAGTTGACGACCGTTCCTTTGCTTCTCTTCTCGCTCTTATTTGCGTATGTTAGCCACCATATATGCTTAGTCACTGCTGCAACCTCACCACTTTACCCCCTTCCTTCCCTTTAAGCTTTGCTAGTCTTGATACCCATGGTAATGGGATTGCTGAGTCCTCGTGGCTCACAGGTTACTACAACAACAGTTGCAGGTACAGGTTTATGCGATGATCATGACGCGAGAGCGATGTTTGCTTGTGTTGGAGTTCTTCTTCTGCTTCTTCTTTGTTCAGGGGATAGGTTCCAGGTCGGCAGCCTGGGCTAGCAGGGTGGATGTCATTTGAGTTTATGTTTGTGTTTCATCTGTAGTCGGATGGTGCTCTGATGTATTGTGATGTTGTATTTGTGTGGCATTGTATGCCTTATGTATGTATCCCCATCTATTCTGTAATGTTGATGTAATGATATCCACCTTGCAAAAGCGTTTCAATATGCGGGTCTATCCTTGGTGGGACCTTCGAGTTCCTTTTGGATAGGGTCGCATATTGGGCGTGACAAGTTGGTATCAGAGCCTCGACCGACCTTAGGAGCCCCCTTGATTGATCATGTAGTTTGGCCGTTGTTGAGTCTAGAAGAAAACTGTTTTCGGAGTCTAGTTATATCGGAGAGTAGGAACTCTTTTTACTCCTCAGCCCCTTCGTCGCTCTGGTGAGGAATCTTGACGTAGGTGTTTTAACTTACTCCTCTTCCCTTTCAAATTTTCTTTAGGTTCACGTAGTTGGTTTTCTGATAGTTGTTCCTCAGCTCTTTGCATCCGGTGCATTTCTCGTCAAGTCGACTCGACCCTCTTCATCGTTGCCAAGTTCAATCCTCAGTTGTCTTCTTTTCCCACCCGCCCACCCTTCTTCCTCTCGGAACCGGAGTCCGTAATCGAGTATCCATCCTACTCGTGTGAAGTCTTTGCTTTCTTTCAACCGGTGTTTCCTCTTCAAGTTATTCGCCGGTTCCCCCCTTCCAAGTTGTCTTTGTTTTCCCGCCCTCCCTCCCTATTCTTCCGTTTCGAGCATCAATTCCATTCGTGCGAAGCTTCTTCAGTCTTCACTCATTCTTTTCAACCGGTGAATTCTCGTCTCGGTGGACATTCTTCATCTCTTTTTCTTTTTCCGGTGGACCCAATTCAAGTATTCGGTGTTGATCATATTCTTTTCCTCGGCTCAAGTGTTCTCTTTGCTCGTTCGCCTCTCGCCAGTTTATCCTTTCGGAGTGCTCAAGACACATCAGGAGATTCATCTATGTTCCAATTAATTCGAGGTTGTCACCTCATTCACATATTTCAATTGTTCCGGTGCTTCTTCTATCTATTCAACATCCCTTTTTTCCAACAGTGTTATATCTTCAGTGGGCCCTAACCCACAGGTCTTTTCCCAGGATCTTACCTGACTCTTCTAATTCCTCGGGAGTTATTCCAAATTCTTTTCAGAGTTTGACGTAAGAATGAATTTCATCAGTCAGATGCTTTTTCAAGATCGATTTCAAATCATTTCATTGTTGCCTCAATCCTTTCGTTTTTCATTCTTTTGGAGTTTCTCAGTAATTTTGTTGGTGTTTCTTGTCGTCATTTGAAGATCGAAGAAGAGTTTTTCCTCTAAATGTTGCCAGTTCTCTCGAAGATTCGTGGTTCTAGCTTCATATCATCCTCTTGAATTATTCCATTTGTCAGATATTCTTTTCTTAATCATCCGAAGTATGTCAGAAGTTGTTTCCCGTTTCTTTTCACCGGAGGCCATCATTCCAGTTATCGTTCTCTATTTATCCCGGTGCGTCATTCGAGTGTTCTTTAATCAGCTCATGATCTCTTTGTTCTTTTGCTTCTAAATCCCCTCTAGCTTATTTGTTCTTCTAATTTCTTCTCGGCGATTCATTCTCTTTTGTCAGTCATTTTGATTTCTTACGGTGGTTTCTTCAGATTTCTTTCCTTTGGTTATCATATTAATTCATTCATTCTTTTCAATCCTACCGGTGGTTCATGAAGACTTTCTCAAGTTTTGCGCCATAGTTCCCTTAATCATTTTTCAAGAAGAATAAGTAGTATGCAAAAATCCATTGCTTGTCATCAATTTAATTGGATGAAGGATAAGCATACAATAAATCTTATTCTTATTTCATCCAAGTGATTAATCCTTTTCTTCGGAGTTTGTTCTTAATGAATAAATTCTGGTTCCAAGTGTTTCCCATCTTTTCTTTTCCGGAGTCCAAAATTTCCTCGATCATTTCGTCGGAGCCTCCATCTAAATCATCGCAAGGCTCATCTTATTCTTTCATCCTTCATTCTATCTCATCATCCCTTTATCACCGGAGTTCTTCATGGTGGTTCTTCATGATTTAATTCATTCTTCAAGAGTTCATCAAGTATCATTCCATCCTCTCTAGCTCGTGTTCTATCCTTTCCATGTTCAGCCGGAGTTCTGCCAAAATCCTTTCAGACTTATTCGTTTCTTTTCTCATTCTAACCACTCCGGTTAGAACGAGTGGTTTCATAGTCTATCTGATTCTGTGAGCTTTTGATTCTCGTCATTCTCGTCGTTCCTCTCTTCTTGAGTGCTCTCAATTCTTTGCTTCTTCTCTTGAGTTCTTGTTTTACCTCATCCCTTTTCCCTTCCGTCTCGGTCCAAAGATCTCGGGACGAGATCTCTTGTTAGTGGAGGAGTATTGTAACGCCCCGGATTCGATGCGCCAGGTGTCCGCCAGTTATTCGCCTTCTTTGCCATGTCATTTGCTTGCGTGTTGCATATTTCCATGTCATCTTCTGCATTTCATCTGCATGTTTTTCAAAACTTGCATCCGTTCGGGTCCCGCCGGTTCTCTCCGTTGACCGTTCGGAGTCCAGACACACTCGCACGCGCCCGCGGCACCTCCGAAATATTATTTTATAAGTGGCCGAAAAATGTTCTCGGAATGGGATGAAACTTGGCATGTGGTCTTATTATAGTGTAGACAGACCGCCTGTCAAATTTCGTCGCATTTCGAGTCCGTTTGAAAGCCCAACCGTTAAAGTTACAGCCGCACTATAGCCGGTCTAGCGTCGGACGTTTTCGGTATCCGGAAACTGCCACCGGGTCGCTCTGTTTCTCTCTCTTGTCAGCTCGAGGCATTCTACACAGCCCACTAGGACCAACCTACCCCTCCTTGCGTCCGGTGTCGTTCGATTGAGATCGGAGGGCTCCGAAAACCCCTCAAAGCCCCCTAACCCTAGCACTTACCTTCTATAAACACCTCTCCTTCCTAATTTGGACAACCCTAACCCCCCTAATCTCTCCCCTCCTCTTTTTCAGCGCCTCCTCCCACCTCGGGGGCCGCGCCGCCGCCCTGCCGCCGGTGACGAGGGCCTCGCCGCCATCGCCGTGCTCCGCCCCACGCCCTACAGGACGTCGCCTCCTCGCCAGTGCCCTGCCGCCTTTTGCCTTCGCCGCCGGCGCCGTCCCGCGCGCCTCC
>NC_057795.1:337169417-337263958 GCF_018294505.1 Triticum aestivum
CAGATCCGTTCGGATCCGGCCGGAACCGCGCCCCCATGGCCTCCTCCGCCCTCGCCGGCCCCGTCGAACCCCGCCGCCGCCCCTCCATCGCCGGAGACTGCCGCCGGCGCGACCTTCCCCGACCCTCCGCGTGTGCGGGCCCACGCGCAGCCGTGCCTCTGCACATGGGTCGCGCCCCCCTGCTGGCCCATCTCCTCGGCCTAGCCCCGGCCTGCCTCTCCTTCGTCTCTGGACCGAAGCCCATGGTGAGATACCCCTATTCCCTGCCCAGGCGACATATTGCTATATTGCGCTCGATCTGTTTTTTTTTCAAAAAACTGCCAAGTCCCCAAAAACTCATAAAATGTTGCATAATTTGACCTACTGTAACTTCATGTGTGTGGCTCCGTTTCGTGCGTGTAATATGTCAAATTGTTCGTCTCAACGAGTACTTCATTTCGTTCCATTGCATAATTTTCATTTGAGTTCAGCTTGATGCTCGAAATGCTGTTGGAAGAGTGCTATGTGAGGTTAATCTGCTGAAACTGTTATAACTTGCTCATTTGTCATTTTTGCCATGATTGATGTGTGCATCCTATGAGGTTGACGTCTACATGTGTTTTGATCTATGCCATGCCATCTTTCCAGAGGTGCTATCCATGTATTTTTGTGATTTGTGTGCCGAGCGCATCGAGCTTGCTAAGTAGGGTACTTGATGTTGCTGATTTCAGTCCCTGTTCTGCTGTTATTTTTATGCCATGTAAACTTGATGCTACAGAGAGATCCATGCTTATTTTGAGATACTTCAGTAAGGATGTTTTGAACATGTGGTTATTCTCTATCCAATCAGGCCCTTTATTGCAATTATGGTGTAGTATAGCATGTCATTTTGGTGCTCTACTTTCGCTTCAAAATGTTTCCTGGCAGATTGTCTACTTGTTATTCAATTTAGCCAAGGTTGCTATAGTTGATCCTTGCATGATATGGACTTGTTCTTGACTTGGTTTGTTTTAAAAACATGTCTTCTTGAATATTCTATGCTTATCTTGTCATGCAATGACTTGTGGTGAGTGAATCGAGCTTGTTAATTAGGGTTCATGATGTTGCTGTTTTGCTAGGCTGAATCTGTTATTTGGTGATGCTATGTAAACCTGCTGCTACAAGTCATTCTATGCATAATCTGGAGATGTTCACTAAGAGTATTTTGTTCTACATGGTATGCTCTAACTACCCATGCCCCTGGTTGCATTTATAGGTTGATGTAGGTTATTGTAATCTTGCTCTAAAGTTGCTAAATAATGTTGTTGTCAGCCTGTTAATATTAAGTTCAGTTGTTGTCATGTGTTTTCCTAGTGTTGCATGCACCCTATGAACTTGCTATTGCCATGCTTAGCTTCACAAATATGTATTCTTACTGTTGGTTGCCTTGCCATGCCATGTATTGCTCCGTGGTGAGTGGTACAAGCTCACCAACATGTCTACTTATTGTTGTTTCTGCCATGTATGTATCTGTCATATAATTTTCCATGTTTACATGGATGCCATCATATCCTCTGATCCTTTTTGGCTTATGGTCAGTAAGGGACTATTGTTCTATGGGTTTGGTAGATTCATGCCATGCCTTTCTTTGCAATGATAAGTTCCTGTAACATGTTGTTTGATAGCTCTAAACATTGCCACCTGATGTTATTTCCTGATAAGTCTGTAACTGTTATTATTTGCAATCTTTCCATGTGTGTTTGAGCATGTTCTAGTGAATTGTGGAGATAGCTCGGTGTTCATGTTTTGTTATGCTTTACCTGTACATCATGCCCATGCCTTTTGTTATTACATTAAGATGTTGTAGCATGTTCTTTTGATGCTTGCAATATGCCTACTTGCTGTTTTGGACAGATTGTTGCTATAACTTGTATAATGTGTGGGTGTTGAACCGTTGCTCCGCTTTGAGTGTGCTCTATATGAAACTTGCTTAGAATTGCATGTAGTTTCATATTATCATGTTGCATTCATGTTTTGAGGTGTTTGCTTGATGTTTGAGTGCATTTTGCATTAATGCCATGTTTAACTCATTTTGCTCATATCTTCTAGGTCGTAGCTCCGAACTAAATGAACTTTATATGTAACTTGACTAGAATGTCGTGTAGATCATCGTGGTGCATATTAACTTGCTGTTTAACAATTTCAACATAAGGTTTATTCAGATCTGGACCAATTTTGAAATATGCATATGAGGACTTACCGGAATTGTTATATGTTGTTCCCGGCCTCATTTAAACTTGCCTTGACGTGTTGCTCTTGTTTGCATCATCTCTTGCCATGAGTGGCTTCATGTAGCCTTGTCATGCATCATGCTTGTTGTGCATCATGCCTTGGTTATGTGTGGTGTGTTTACCTTGTTGTGTGCTTCTTTTCGATAGTTCCTGTTTCGTTGCGATCGTGAGGATTCGTTCGTCTACGCTTGGTTCGTCTTCGTGGTTTCGTCTTCTTCATGGACTCGTTCTTCTTCCTTGTGGGATTTCGGGTAAGATGACCACTACCCTAGATCTCACTACTATCATTGCTATGCTAGTTGCTTCGTTCTATCGCTTTGTTGCGCTACCTATTACCTGTTTATCAAACCGTCCCAAATTGCCATGAACCTCTAACCTTTGACACCTTTCCTACGCAAACCATTGCTTGGCTATGTTACCGCTTTGCTCAGCCCTCTTATAGCATTGCTAGTTGCAGGTGAAGTTGAAGATTTCTCCATGGCGGACAGGATTTTGGTTGGGATATCACAATATCTCTTATATTATTAATGCATCTATATATTTGGTAAAGGGTGGAAGACTCGGCCTTTTGCCTAATGTTTTCTTCCACTCTTGCCGCCCTAGTTTCCGTCATACCGGTGTTATGTTCCTGGATTTTGCGTTCCTTACGCGGTCGGGTGATTTATGGGACCCCCTTGACAGTTCGCTTTGAATAAAACTCCTCCAGCAAGGCCCAACCTTGGTTTTACCATTTGCCTCACCACCACCTACCCTTTCCCTTGGGTCGCCAACCCGAGGGTCATCTTTATTTTAGCCCCCCCCCCCCAGGCCAGTGCTTGTCTAAGTGTTGGTCCGAACCGAGCCGCCTGCGGGGCCCCCTCGGGGCAACTCGAGGTCTGGTTTTACTCCTAGCATGTCTCATCCGGTGTTGCCCTGAGAACGAGATATGTGCAGCTCCTATCGGGATTGTCGGCGCATCGGGCGGTCTTGTTGGTCTTGTTTTACCATTGTCGAAATGTCTTGTAAACCGGGATTCCGAGTCTGATCGGGTCTTCCTGGGAGAAGGTTTATCCTTCGTTGATCGCGAGATCTTATCATAGGCTAAGTTGGGACACCCCTGCAGGGTATAATATTTCGAAAGTCGTGCCTGCGGTTATTGGCAGATGGGAATTTGTTAATGTCCGGTTGTAGATAACTTGACATCAGATCCAATTTAAAACGCATCAACCATGTGTGTAGCCGTGATGGTCTCTTCTCGACGGAGTTCGGGAAGTGAACATGGTTTCTGGGTTATGTTTGACGTAAGTAGGTGTTCAGGATCACCTCTTGATCATTGATAGTTGACGACCGTTCCTTTGCTTCTCTTCTCGCTCTTATTTGCGTATGTTAGCCACCATATATGCTTAGTCGCTGCTGCAACCTCTCCACTTTACCCCCTTCCTTCCCTTTAAGCTTTGCTAGTCTTGATACCCATGGTAATGGGATTGCTGAGTCCTCGTGGCTCATAGATTACTACAACAACAGTTGCAAGTACAGGTTTATGCGATGATCATGACGCGAGAGCGATGTTTGCTTGTGTTGGAGTTCTTCTTCTGCTTTTTCTTCGTTCAGGGGATAGGTTCCAGGTCGGCAGCCTGGGCTAGCAGGGTGGATGTCGTTTGAGTTTTTGTTTGTGTTTCATCCGTAGTCGGATGGTGCTCTGATGTATTGTGATGTTGTATTCGTGTGGCATTGTATGCCTTATGTATGTATCCCCATCTATTCTGTAATGTTGATGTAATGATATCCACCTTGCAAAAGCGTTTCAATATGCGGGTCTATCCTTGGTGGGACCTTCGAGTTCCTTTTGGATAGGGTCGCATATTGGGCGTGACATGAAGATGTTGATAGAGATTGACACCCTCTCAATGAGAGGATCGATGGTGATGACGATGGCGATGATTTACCCCTCCTGGAGGGATGTTTCCCTGGCAGAATAGCTCCGTTGGAGCCCTAGATTGGTTCTGTGAAGGTTTCGCCTCGAGACAGCGCGGCTTCGTCCCGAAAGCTTCCTTATGATTTTTTCCAGGGCAAAAGACACCATATAGCAGAAGATGGGCATCAGGGGGTTGCCTGGAGGCCCAAGGGCCCAGGGGGCGCGCCCAGGGGGGTAGGGCTTGCCCTCCAGCCTCGTGGTTGCTTGGTGGCCCCCCCTCTGGTGCTTTCTTCGCACAATATTTTTAATATATTCCAAAACTGACTTTCATGGCGTTTTAGGACTTTTGGAGTTGTGCAGAATAGGTCTCTAATATTTGCTGCTTTTCCAGCCCATAATTCCAGCTGTCGGCATTCTCCCTCTTCATGTAAACCTTGTAAAATAAGAGAGAAAAGGCATAAGTATTGTGACATAATGTGTAGTAACAGCCCATAATTCAATAAATATTGATATAAAAGCATGATACAAAATGGACGTATCATTGCAAACCAATTCATATTTTATTTTTACATTATATCTAGGGAAATGTTCCATACCCTTTCTTAGTGGAAATTGGAATTTAATATTGCCTTCTTTCATATCAATCACGACACTTATAGTGCATAAAAATGGTCTACCAAGAATAGTTGGACAAGACAGATTGCAATCAATATCAAGAACAATAAAGTCTATGGACACATAATTTCTATTTGCAAGAATAAGAAATCATTAATTCTACCCAAAGGCTTTTTAATAGTAGAATCTGCCAAGTTCAAATTTAAAGAACACTCTTCAATATCGGTAAGACCGAGCACATCACATAAAGATTTCGGAATTGTGGAAACACTAGCACCCAAATTAATAACATAAATAAAAACACTCATAATTTTTAATCTTGACTTTAATGGTAGGTTCACATTCATCATGTAATTTTCTAGGAATTGGAACTTCTAATTCCAACTTTTCTTCAAAAGCTTTCATCATGGCATCAATGGTATGTTTAGTAAAAGCTTTATTTTGTTCATAGGCATGAGGTGAATTTATTATGGATTGCAACAAAGAAATAAATTCAATCAAAGAGCAACTATCATAATTAAAGTCTGTGATCCAAAAGAGTGGGCACATCACTAGTTAAAGTTTTGACCTCTCCAAACCCACTTTTATCAATTTTTTCATCAAGATTTTTCACCCTCTGAATTATCGGGACGCCTTCTAACTAAAGTTGACTCTTCTTCAGTTGCTTTATCACCAATTTTAATCTTACTAAACAAGGAATCAAAAGAAGAAACACCAATCACTTTAAGATCTTCATCATTTTTATGAAAGCAATCACTAGAAAACGCTCTTTCTAAAAATTCCCTTTTAGCTCTGAGCATAGTGGTTCTTTTCTTACTTTCATCCATAGAAACATATAAAGCTTCAATTCATTCATCAACCTTGGGTACAAAAGCTTTCAACTTGAGATTTTCTACATCATGAGAAATTCTATCAACGCTTCTCGACATATCATCAATTTTATTCAACTTTTCTTCTATCGTAGTATTGAAAACTTTTTGAGCAATGATAAATTCTTTAATATTATTCTCAAGATCAGAGGTGTTCCTATTATTATTGTAGGAATAATTAACATAGGAATTACCATAATTATTAGAGGAATTTCCAGGAAAAGGCCTAGGATTAAAATTACCTCTATAAGCATTGTTATTAAAATTATTTTGAGAGATAAAATTCACATCTATGACATCACTGTTTTTCTCAATCAAAGTAGAAAAAGGCACATCATTAATATCAATAGGAGTATTTTTATTAGCAACCAATTTCATAAGAGCATCAACCTTTTCACTCAACGTCTAGTTTCTTTAACCGAATTAACTTTTTTACTAGTAGGTGCTCTTTCTGTATGCCATTGTGAATAATTTTCCATGATTTTATCTAGCAATTTAGTAGCTTCACACAAAGTAATTTCCATAAATGTACGTCCCATGGCGGAATCTAAAAGATTTCTAGAAAGCAAGTTCAACCCGCATAAATTTTTTGTTTGATCATCCAAAGATTTTAAATCATGAGTGGGACAATTTCTTAGCATCAATTTCATTCTTTCCCAACATTGTGCAACATGTTCATGCTCAAGTTTCTTATACCGGAAAGCTGATCTTTCATAACAAGATTCAACAAAGCGGCATTAGTATCACAAGATTCTGCACTAGTGGCTGGAGGAGCAATCGAAGTTCTAATAAAATCATTACTATTGGTACTGGAAAATCACACAACTTAGTGTTTCTTGAGTCATCATGACTACGCAAACAAGATTGCACACAAAAACAGATCTGATGAGAAAAACGGCAAACGAAAAAGAGGGGCGAATAAAACAACAAGTTTTTCTGAAGTGGGGGAGATGAAAATGAGAGGCAGATGGCAAATAATGTAAATTGCAAGGAGATGAGATTTGTGATTAGGAGCCTGATAGATGTTGATGATGTCTCCCCGGCAATGGCGCCAGATCTTTTGATCCTCCCTTTTTGTGATGTCTTGTATCTACGTCAGTATTTTCCCCAAAGAGTAAGGGATGATGTATGATACATCTCCAACGTATCTATAATTTTTGATTGTTCCATGCTGTTATATTATCTTGGATGTTTTACAATCATTTTATAGCAACTTTATATCATTTTCTGGGACTAACCTATTGACATAGTGCCCAATGCTAGTTGCTGATTTTTGCTTGTTTTTTACTTCGCGGGAAATCAATACCAAACGGAGTCTAAACGCAGCAAAACTTTTTGGTGATTTTTTCTGGACCAGAAGACACACGATGGGCCAAGAAAGTACCCAAGGGGTGCTTTGAGGGGAGCACAACCCATCGTAAGAAGAGTTACATCAAACAAATCTCCAAGAGACCATTATATTGAGAATCAAAAATAGAGAAGAAGCCATCTAGTTACTGCCTACAGACCCGTAGGTCTACAATGAACTACTCACGCATCATCGGAGAGGCACCAGTGAGGATGATGAACCCCTCCATGATGGTGTCTAGATTGGATCTGGTGGTTCTGGAACTTGCGACAACTAGAATTGTGTTTCGTTGGATCCCCTAGGGGTATTTATAGATCAAAGAGGCGGTGCGGGAGGCGGCCGAGGTGGGCACAACCCACCAGGGCACGCCTGGCCCCCAGGCACGCCCAGGTGGGTTGTGCTCCCCTCGGAGCCCCCCTCTGCTACTTCTTTGGCCCAACAGGTGTCTTCTGGTCGAGAAAAATTCTCCAAAAAGTTTTGATGCGTTTTGACTCCGTTTGTTACTGATATTTTGCAAAGCAAAAAATAGCAAATGGCACTGGGAACTATGTCAAAAGGTTAGTCCCAAAAAATAATATAAAGTTGCTATAAAATGATTGTAAAACAACCAAGAATGATAATATAACAGCATGGAACAATCAAAAATTATAGATACGTTGGAGATGTATCACTACCCACCACCATGAGTATCAACCGTCGGCGGGTAGATCCCGTGATCTAGGACCTCTCCCCTCCTCTGCCTGCCCTCATCCCTCCCTTGGTTCTCTCATGGGAATAGGGTGTGTGTGGAATTAGGGTTGTGTGAGTTTTTTCATCGACTCTAGTCATGGCGGAACCTGGTGTTGGTAGTGGGTCGAGTGATCAAAGGTACATTGAAATAGAGAAGCTCCTGGAGAGATTGAACCTTCAGGATGAGGAGATAGATGACTTGTTGGGAAGATGAGATTGATGTTGAAGGAATCGAACCAAAGTGGCTAGACCAATGTCAGGTGCTGGCAACAAAGAGCTTTAGCCAAGTGCATTGACCGCGGATTAGAAAGCAGCTTGGTGCTACTTGTGAGCTGCGTTGGGATTTTCCCTGTGGAAGGGTGAAGTAATATAGTAGCAGATAAGTATTTCCCTCAGTGATAACCAATATTATTGAACCAATATAAGAATCACGCAAATTCCCGTTGTCAGTACCTATACACACAAAAGTAAACGCTTGCACCCAACGCGAGCTAGAGGTTTGTCAATCCCCTTGAACTCGTTACTTGCAAGGATTAATTCTGATAGTGGTACACAGATAAAAATAAAAGTAAATAAATTGCAACAAGGTATTTTTAGTTTTTAATAATATGATTAAGTAGACCTAGGGGCAATAATTTTCACTAGAGGCTCCTCTCTCGAAACAATAACATACGGTGGGTAAACAAATTACTGTTGGGCAATTGATAGAAAAGTGCATAGTTATGACATTATTCATGGCAATGATCACATATATAGGCATAACATCCTTGACAAGTAGACCGACTCATGCATGCATATACTACTATTACTCCACCAATCAACCGCTATCCAGCATGCATCTATGGTATTAAGTTCATAACAAACAGAGTAACACACTACTAGGAAAAGGCATGCTAGTGGCGCACCAGTTTTGCCTTCTAATGGCGCACTACTGGTGTGACACTAGCATCATGCCATTAGAATTAAATTCTAATGGTGCACCACTGGTGCGCCATTAGTATCTGGTGTTCTAATGGCGCACCATGTAGTGCGCCATTAGTATTGCCCACAGTGCGCCATTAGAATTCCTCCCAGGGGTCCATATGTACCCATGTGCTTTGGCATACTAATGGCGCACCAGTGGGTGATGCGCCATTAGTGTGATTATCTCAATGCACCATTAGTGTCTCGTGTGGTGCGCCACTAGTATGAATATTAGGGATTATTTTTTTTCTTTTTTGATATTTTCACAAGTTTCAAAATATATTATTGGACAGAATTTAGACAACACCACACAGCAACAGCAGATTCATCGAATACAATAGAAGATTAGTCTCCGAATACAAATCATCATATTAGTCTCTGAATTCAAAAGACCGAACAAAGATAGAACATTACAAGTCTCGAGACCGCGAGTAGCGAGTTTGTCTTCACATTACAAGTCAATATCGATCATCTAAACTACCATCACATAGAAGAGAGCTGCGGTCATCACAATGAGCATCATCGCAATGAAACTGGTCTTCATCTGGTTCCTCCAACGCTCCCTCCTCTCTCCCGCTAGATAGCGGGCGTATCTAGATTCTGCCTCCGCCCTAGTGGTGTACCCTTTGAAACTATTACCGCTGAAACGGTGAACCTGTCTCGGACACTCCTCCCAGTCGTCGTAGACTCCGGGAACCTTACCCTTGTACACGACATACGACGGCATCTCTATGCACAAGCCAAACAACAGACAATACATAAACAATATATAAGTATGCAACAAAAGAATCGGAAGAGAAAAGCAAGACAAATAGCACGATTCATGGTCGTACTAATAAATAGCATTGATTACATCTAAGTTGAACGACTGTCCAAACCAAAGAGACATACAAGTTCATTAAAGTTTAATTACAACATGAGCCAATCAATGTTTCAGAACTACACATAGCATCACTACTTTCGACTCGACTCATGGGGGACCGGAGCATGGATGAAGCCGCTGTCTGTCGTGATGGTCATGAAATCGCGGCGTCGTCAGCCTGCATTTGTAGCGTTGTGTCTATCTCACGGTTGGACGGTTGATATCTGAGGTAGAACTGCCCCGAGGTACTAAGGACATCTTGATGGATAATTTCCACAAACTCCGACTGGATGTGAAAGAATTCTTGTCTGATGTCCGCGTCCTGGATTGCCGACAAGCTTGTGGCCCAATCTTTGAGATTATCTGGTAGCAGAAGGTGATGATGGTCCCGTACGATCGCCCGCATGTGATGGAGGGCATAGTAGGCCTCCTTCTGACCGCCAGGCGGCTGCTTGACGCAGGAGAACTTTGTATTGTGGGCAAACACGTGCGTGTCGTACTGCCTACGAACTGGCTTGGCGAAGGTGCCTCCAGATTTGGCATAGCCGGGGAGAACATCATCAAGAACTTTCTTGATATTTGTGTAGTCTGTCTTGGAGTCACGGTCCGGGTCGAAATACGTAGCCATGGAATATTTCGGGCTTAAGAGGATGAGTGTGCAATGTGTGTCATTACACAGAACACGGAGTGTTAGAAAAAAAAGAATGATTGAAATCTAAGAAATCATATGTTACGGGGCGGTTAGGGGATGACTTACTCGGGAAAGTAAGGCACGAGGAAGTTATCCTTATCTGGGTTTGCCAGAATGACGCCTTCGAGGTAAGAACTCGCGACATGCCGGTCCCCAGCGCTGCACAAGTTCTTGGCACGCATGTAGAAGGGGTCGACTATCACGATGTCCGGGGTCTTGTCTCTAATGATCCGCATCTCCATACTCAGCGAAAACAGCCGAACAAAGGTGTAGTGCAGCGGATGAAGGTTAAACATAGCAAAGATGTCATCAAACCGCAGGACGATCGTACTCCCGATGGGGCCATCCACAAAGCCCTTGCCCTCTGGCACCTTGGCCATGAAAACCGGGTATGCCACATCATTCTCTCTGAGACGCCGCTTCTCCAAAGAAAGAACACTGTCATGCAGACTCTGCATAGCACCGGTTGCAGCATTGAGCATATTTGTCGGTAGCATCGCCCTACCCGCCACATGCACCCTCTTAGAGATATCCTAAGGTGAAGGTGGCCCGTCCTGAGCACGGATCGTACTCGGTGCTGGCTGGCTCGCACCCTTGTTACTCTTTCTTTTCCCTCCCTTCTTCTTCTGTTGTAATGGGACCGAGTTCTGCTCAAAGACCGCCTTCTTGAGTGTGTAGGGGCTGATAATATTTGGCACCTCGGCTATCTGAGGCTCGGTGAAGTCGGCAGCTGGAGGCGTCTCCTGAGAACTAAACGCTAGACGACGCCTATTGCAATTGGGTTTCTCCGCCGTACCAGCTAGACCGCGGTCGTCTTTTGTAGGGTTGGGTTCTTGAGAAAGAGGCCTGCAGAATTCGTCATCGTACCCATGTTCGGCAAAGTACTTATCGACGTTGCTAAATGTACGGCCGTCATCGTTGTCGTCGTCGTTCAGATCCTGTGCCATATGCATATTCGGATCCTGTGCCATAGGGATGTCTGGCATGTCCGTTAGCGTTGCGGTGGTCTTGCCATGGCTTGGCGTCGGCACGACTGGCGGTGTTGTCTTTGGGGTGGTGTCCCCCGCCCCCAAACGAATCTGGCTCTTTGGCCAAAGCAGGGGCCAGCTTATGCAGGCCTTGAGGGTCATTAGATCATCTTCGTCGGCCCTGGCGGGTCGAATCAGAGGTAACAACTTGTCACATCCTGGCAGCACCCGAACCAGTTGAACCCTATACATGGTGGGTGGCATTGGTTTACGGTGGAACACGGGGTTGCCCGGTTGAACGATTTTTCCCTTGGCGAAATCAACCAACTCGTTGTTCACGAAGTGCAGGAGAGTGCACGGAACGTCGGCGGCGCCCTGTGAAAACATGTAGGGCGTCAGGGATGCCCAGTCAAAGGCAAAAGGAGATGAAGTCCTCGGCCGAGAGGCTTAATGAGTTACCGTGATGATGGCGTCGAGCTCGGCTAATGTCGAGGCACCGCCAACAGCGGGCGTGCAACTGACGGAGGGGCCGCTTGCTGCCGAGGTGCTGGCCGGCGTACACCCGGGTGCATTAAGCTCCAATGCCGGCCGTGCCGGCGTCGAAGACACCAATACAGCCGCCGCCAGAGACACCAATGGCGCCGCCTGCGTGTTGTGCGAGTTGCTGGCCATGAAGCTGGGAATCGGGGGCGGCCCCTGTTGGCCACCCGTAATCCACGTCGTCAGCCCATGAATCAAGGTAGGCATAATGCCGGTGAGCGTCGATCCCAGTTGTTGTTGCACTTGCTCTTGGATAATCTCTGGAATCCGCGCCACTTGTGCCTTGAGTTCTTGAACCTCGTGCGACTGGCTTTCCGAGCTAGTCTTTTTATCCTTTCGCCCACCAGTGGTATAGTATGACGACCATTTTGTGGACAAGCCTTTGCCGGCCACGCGACCAGCTGATGACGGCTTACTAAGCTTATCCTTGTTTTTAATTACGTTCAACGCCCTATTTAGAGTGCTGTCCCAAGCATGGGTGCTCTGAGACGACCCCGCCCTACTGCTTTCAGTCTCCTTCGCCAGAACAAGCTCAAGCGCCCTGGTCTTCGGATCCGTGGTAAGCTCCTTTGTTATCGGGTCCTCCTTGTACCGGGCCCTGACATAGCTCCTGGTCTGCTTGTCACTGCTGTATTTCTCGAAGCGGGGCGGTAGGCCTTGCTCGGCACGCTCCGCGTCCTCCTTGTCCCATATAGGCTCCACCACTCTGTAACCGCCGGGACCGAGTTTGTGTTCCCCTAAGTTCAACTCCCGCATTTCTTTCCCCCACTGACTTGATTCGGAGGTTGCACTGCTCTCACACTTGATCTTGAACTCCTTGTAGTCATCTTCGCTGATCGAAGGATTTTTCGCCTCGATCTTCCCATAACTATCACCTTTCTCAATCATTCTTTTCACCACGCTTCTCCAAGTAGACAGGGCCGTGCTCATCCTCGTGAGGGCGGCATTGTTCACTTTATTCCCTGAGAGGCGTGTGTTTTCAAATTCAGCGGGGAACTTGTATCGTTCGTGCAGCTTCGTGAAGAGGAGGTTGCGCAAATTCGCTCAGTCCTTATGCCTAAGGTTCTCGGTGTTGATCGAGACGGTGCTCCGGAGAATGCACCCGAGCTGAACCGAGTACCCCTTGACTATATGTTTGGACTTTGTTGGATTCCCGTCGGAATCCACTTGAGTAAATTCCTCCTTGACGGTGCGGAAGGCGTTTGGGCGCCGGTCCTTCCGTTGCCTCTTCGGTTGGCTGCCATCTGTGCGTGCGCCGCCATCATCAGTGGTGGCATCCTCGGCGGCACCATCAGTGGTGTCATCCCCGACGCCACTAGGGGTTGTGTAGTCAGGATCGGTGTCTTCCGCGGCGCCCTCATAGCGGTGAGGTTCTTCCTCCAACTCCTGGGACAGCTCCCAGAATTGCTTGCCGCCCGAACCGCCGGCCTCATCGTTGTGGGCCATGTTTCGCTCTAAATAGGAAAAAAGTTTGGTCAAAAAGTTGGTTATTGTCAAGGAACAAGATCATGGTCTCATCATTTAGGGTTTGTCGACACCGAGGCATCCTAAAAGCTAAGCTTTTATCATTTAGAGTTTGTCGATGTCGAGGCACCCTAAAAGCCTAAGCGTACATCATTTAGGTTCTCATCGACACCAAGGCACCCTATAGAAGCCAAGGTTTCATCATTTAGGGTTTGTCGACGCTGAGGCACCCTAAATGCTTAGTTAAGTTTTCATCATTTAGGGTTTATCGATGCCGAGGCACCCTAGATTGGGCCTAATCACTTGGCACTAATCACTTGGCTCTATTGCCACCAATGTTGGGTTTATCATCGAGGGTTTATTGATGCTAAGGAGAATTCTAAGTTGGGCCTAATCACTTGGCTCTATTGCCACCTATGGTTTAATGCAGCAAGAATAAAGGGGCAGTTGATCCTACTGAACTAAGTACTAAGATACCCCGGCCCATGCATTAGTAGCAAGTACCCCATATGTCCGATTTTTAGCAAAGTCATGCTAAAATTCACGGAAAATTTCAGCATGACCTTTGCTGAAAATAGGACATATGTGAAAGTGCTACTATCGACTAGAGGGGGGGTGAATAGGCGATTTTTATGAAAGTCTTCAAAACTTGGAAGTTTCGAAGACAAACAACAGAAATGACCTAATTGTAATGCAGCGGAAGATAAACTACCCTGAGCAAGCCATAGTCAAGTATGTAACGATGTGAAAGTACAGGACTAGAAGCAGCTAGGTAGAAGGATCAATATGGAAGATAGTATGACGCCAATCAACAGTAGTAGTCAAGCAATGAAGTCAAACAGATAAACAGATAGGCAATGACTTCACGAAGACAAACTAAAGTAAAGTTGGGAAGGGATAGAACCAGTTGCTTGTTGAAGACACAGGATTTGTTGGACCAGTTCCAATTGTTGTGACAACTGTACGTCTGGTTAGGGAGGCTGAGATTTAACTCAAAAGACTGTGTCTTCACCTTATTCCCCTTGAGCTAAGGACACCCAGTCCTCGCCCAATCACTCTGGTAAGTCTTCAAGGGATACTTCCAAACCTTCACAGACTTCGTTCACCGGCAATCCACAATGACTCTTGGATGCTCAGAACGCGACGCCTAACCGGCTGGAGGATTCACAGTCCTCAAGTGTAATAAGTCTTCAGGTCACACAGACAGAAAGACTTCAGTGATGCCTAACACTCTTTGGCTATGGGTGTTTGGGCTTTGTCCTCACAAGGATTTCTCTCTCTCAAATGCTTCGAGGTGGGTTGCTCTCAAACGACAAAAGCCGTGCACAAACTCTGAGCAGCCACCAATTTATGGTGTAGGGGGTGGGCTATTTATAGCCACTAGGCAACCCGACCTGATTTGTCCAAAATGACCCTGGGTCACTAAGGAACTGACACGTGTTCCAACGGTCAGATTTCAAACACGCGTGGCAGCTTTACTTGGGCTACAAGCAAAGCTGACTCATCCAGCTCTGGATAAGATTTCCTCTCATTGTCTTCGCTCGAAGACATAGGATTTGGGTTGAGCATCACTTCAGTCACTCTGACTTAGTTCACTTGGACCCCACTTAACAGTACGGTGGTTCCTATGACTCAACAAAGAAGAAAAGGACACAGCGAAAACACACAGTCTTCGCGCTCCATAGTCTTCACGTAATGTCTTCTCATGTCATAGTCTTCAATATGAGTATCTTCTCATACCACCATTGTCTTCAATGTCTTCATACATTTTTAGGGGTCATCTCCGGTAGCTAAACTAAATCAATGAGGGACACTACCTGCGTTATCCTGCAATTCTCACAAAACGCATTAGTCCCTCAACCAACTTTGTCGTCAATACTCCAAAAACAACTAGGGGAGGCACTAGATGCACTTACAATCTCCCCCTTTTTGGTGATTGATGACAAACTGGTTGAAGTTTTCAACGGGGATAAAGTATGTGAAATTGTAGGGATAGAGAATTGTCTTCATAAGTTGCAAGGGCTCCCCCTGAAGATGTGCATATAAGTAATTTGCTTTTGGAATGCAAATGCACATGGCAGGTTGTACTTGTGGAGATCCACTTCAACTTATGAAGATAATTCATCATGCATGAAATGATATAGCAAGTAGAATGACATGCATAATGAAAAATGGACGTCTGCAGAATGATCTAAGTGCGGAAGTTATCATCGCACATGCGGGATTTATCATCGCATCACAGTAAGGCAAATAAGTAGCAGACGACCATCAAGTTTAGGTGTTACAACTCAGAGAACCAAATGTTTCAAAAGCAAGAGTTGTAAGCACGAAGCAAAATATAATGCAATCGCCCATATGAACCCGCTTGAAAACTATCAACTCATACGCTTCTCCTCCTTTTGTCAGTACTGACCAAAAAGGTTTGAAGACATAGAGCATCTACTCGTCATGAGTAGGTGAAGTAGCAGGGTTGTCGTCGTTGGTTGGCGGTGCAGATGAACTTGGTGCAGTGTCGATGCGCGCAGTAGTAGGAGGTGGTGAAGTAGCATCATCTTCATCATCGATCACTCTGGCATTTACCATTGCTGCGGAGGAAGAATATTCAGAGTCTTCAAGAGATGGAGTGCGACGTAAGACAGCAGTCCGTGGAGGAGTGGAGTCAAACTGGAATCTTTCATTGAAGCCATCGTCTTGAAGATCAACTTCAGCACTGAGCAGGGTCAAACTCTTCCATGATCGCCGGCAGGTTTCATGAGCAACAAAGGCATTCTTGGTGGCAAGGTTGCGAATGCGATTGACATCCACCAAGAGGCTTTGCATTTGTCTCTTGAGCCAGAAATTATGCTTATCCTGTTTCTGATGAAGAGCCACAAGAAGTTCTCGGTCATTGAGAATGCGAGAACGCTTCTGAGGCCTTTGTGCGATGGTGCTTTCAGTGGCTTCAGTGGGTGCTCTATGAGGCAGACGAGTGTTTCCAGCCAGTGGATAGATTCATGTTGCTGCTTGAACACCTTCAATTGGCTGAGTGAAGCTTTGGTGCTCGGCATTATGAAGACAAAGTGGCGTCTTGGCAGGGTCAGAGTATATAGCATCAACTGACATATCAACCTCTGGCAGAAAGATTATGTGATTGCGAGCAGAGGGCTGATAATTGACAGATGAGTGTCTCTTGATGAGGCGCATGACCCATGGAGCATAAAACTTTAGACCAAATAGGTCAGAGCCGGAAGCAGCAAGTTGCCTTGTGAAGAATTCTTGAGTGTTGAAGCTGATGCCATTGAGAATATAGAAGACCAAAGTCTTCATAGCTCCTTCAAGCTTGGCCGCTGATGAATGTCCTTTGACAGGCCACAGAGTTCGCCTGATGATATGATATATGGTGCGAGGCAGATACTCAAGGTCTTTAACAAAGAAAGTTGTTGGATATTTAGCGTCAGATGGCAATGGCTTCATCATGCTCAACATCTGGCTCATGTTTGGTTCTGGCTTGTGGAAGATGCTCTCCACGGCATTGCGGTGTAGCTGACAGTTAGGCTCATATAGTTCTCCAGGAGTGGCTAGCCCAGTAAGCTCGATGATATCCATAGCTTTGGCTTCATGATGTATATTTCCAGTCATCCACTCGAGAACCCATGTCTTGATGTCTCTGTAGTAGCCGCGAATGTGCAGAGTGGCATAGAATTGAAGCAATAGCTCTTCATTCCAATGTTCTTTGTCTGTCACAAAGTGGAGCAGACCAGCATCACGAAAGCAATCAAGTGCTTCTTCTAAGCACGGCAGTCCAGCAATGGCTTCAGTGTCAAGACGCATATGAGGGAAAATGCGCCCTTGATCATATAGTACGCATGAGTAATAGCTTCTCTACTGATAGCTCCAGAACCGATCCGATGATATCCTTGGCTTGGAGTAGGGGTTCTTGGCGCTGTCAAAGAAGGTATTGTGGCTTTTGAAGCCATTTGCATTGAAGGACCCGGGTGAGTTGGCAGTACCTGGAAACCTTGGCAACCTTGGCTTTGGCTTCTGGACTTGAGGCCGATGCTCAACATGATAGTCAAATTGCGGTCCTGAGGCAGTAGGCGGAGGCACCAAAATGGGCCATCGGATAGTGGAAAGCTAACCGTGACTGTATGCTTGCTCAATTGTGTGAGGCCTTGGTGGCGGAACAGGAGCAGGGGCAACAGCTGAGGCATCAGGCTGCACAATAGGTGCTACGGGAGCATATGTCATATTAGCTTCAGGTGCAGCATCCTCATGGGCTTCAGGTGATGCATCCTCATTGGCTTCAGGTGCAGCATCCTCAGTGGCTTCAGGTGCATCAGCTTCAGTGGTTTCAGGTTCAGGGGCCACAGTGGCTTCAGGCACACTAGTTGGTGTAGGCTCCACATTAGCGTCAGCCATGACTACGTCATTGGCTTCATTGGCGTTTGCGGTGGCAGCCTCAATATTGTCAACCTCCTCTTGATGAACAGGAGGGTCAGGCACAGGTACGTTCAGATCATGAACTGCTTCTTCTTCAATCACTGGGGGGGTTGGTACACGCACTTCTTCTTGATTTTCTTCGGCTGATGCAGCCGGAATGTCTTCAGCAGCATGTGCTTCAGACTCGGAGACATTCACAGTTGGAGCAGGTTCAGAAAATACTTGACGGGCAACAGGTGAACGCTGCACTTCTCCTTCTGGAACGCTCGGCAGAGGGACTTGAGGCCTTTGTCCTTTGCGAAGCCTGCGAAGTGGTGGCTTCTCCTTAGGAGATGGAGTTGGCTGGGCCTCATAGTCTTCATTCTCTTCTTGCACGGGGGGTGTAGCATGTTGTTGTTGTTGGGGAGTACTGGGGGATTCTTGTTGTTGTGGGTGATCAGCCCACGATGCATCCTGAGCAATTGGCGTCAGAGGACGACCAATGCTGATGAGTTTGCTGTTCGTATGAACAGGCGATGATACCATGTCATGTTCGATCTGAGGAAGAACTTCATCATCAGCTACATTGTCATCATGACCAATGTCTTCAGCAGCGGTGGGTTCAGCTGCTGGAATATCTTCAGCTTCATGAGCCTCTGTGGGAGCAGGCTCATGGACTACCATCCTTCGTTCTTGATGTACTTACACAGGGCAGACCACAGAAATGGGTTCAACGACTAAGGGCTCTGTGGAAGCAGCCCTAGTCTTCTTGGTCTTGCGCTTCTTCTTGGAGGGAGCGGCATCAGAGGCTTCAGTGTTCTTTCTCTTTCTGGCTTCAGCCTCGGCAGCCCTCGTCTTCTTCTGTTCTGAAGCGGTTGGGGTGACCTTTGGCTTCGAGCCAGTCATGCTGCTTGGGAAGATAATGCAAGGGGCATCTTGTCTTGAAGGTTCAGGCTGTTCAGCAGAAAGCTTCTTCTTCTTCTTTGCAGCCATCCTCGGGTCAATGCCAGGACGGCCAAGTGACTTGCGCTTCTCAGCCTCATTGTAGGCAAGCACACACTTATCAGCCAAAATCTTCATGCGCTCTCGAGAGCCCTAAGCTTCTTGGCGTTTCTTGAGAAAAGCTTCTTTAAGCTCATGCAGCATAACTTTGAAGTTTCTGACGTCTTGAACACTTAGCTTGGCCACATGCTTCTTGAATTGAGCCTTCTCATAATCAATCTTGTTCTTGAGCTCAACAATGCGCTGAGCGAGAGCTAGCTCAAAAGCAATGGCGCCATTGAAGGAGACGATGAGGCCGATGGGAAGCTGTAAATCTTCAAAGCTGACATTGGGGGTGTCGAACCACTCATCAATGAAATTGTGGATGATGGCCACATCAAAGAGAGGCAAGTTGCTGAAGATTTCTGCTTCTTCCTTGCTCTTTATCAGCTGCTCAAGGGCATCATCAGCAAGATCTTCATCACTTGACAGATTAATGGGTTCTTTGCGCAAAATGGCGGCAGGAGTCAAGGCTCTTTGATCAGATGGTCTGACAAGTTGCTTCTTCTTCTCCGTTCTCTTGGAGACACGGGATTGATCTTCAGACTGCACACTGGCTTCAGGAGGTGCAATGGCCAGTGGCTTCGCACGTGAAGTCTTTGGAGGTGCAGCTGAGGTTGAAGCCTTTGACTTCTTTTGCTTCTGCGGCTTTGGAGGAGGAGCAGGGGCTTCATCAGAGTCAGCATCATTGTCAGAATGATCTACTCTGGCACCTTGGACCATAATGTAGGTGATGAGGCCGTCAAGGTTGGAGAAGGGGCCGATGACATTGGGATTAGCTTCACGGGAGCCGTCAGCACGGGGAGCAGAGGGACCTGGGTTGAAGTCCAAACCCAAGGACTTCTTGTTCTTCTTGGCCGAAGCCACAGCAAACTAGTAGTTGCGCTTGAAGAGAGAATCGTCACGACACCAGAGTAGTGAAGTGGGATCTGCGTTCTCAAGCTGTGGACCATGTACCATGCAAGGATAGAAGCCTTGATCAATGGCTTCAGCTCGGCTCTTGGGTTGAAGGCCTCGATAGAGGATATCACCCCAAGGTCTCTTGATGGCATTCTTCTCTGCATATTCCTTTGTCACAAACTTATACTTGAACCACTCCTCAGCCCAATAGCGTGAATCCATTGGATTCGCGTCTTTCTCTGATGATAATTCTCTTCAGGATCTGTCTTATATAGTTCTGCTAAGTCATCAGGCAGATCTTTGGATGTTCCTTCTCTGTGCTGTCTGCCACCCTTCCTTGCTGATTTTTCTGCAGCCATGAACTTCAAGCTGAATGGCTTCAATATGTTCAAAGGCTTCAGAGACTTACGCTTGCTGGTCAAGCAGGAACTGGCTTCAGGAGAATTGATATGATGCTGTAAGTATTCTGCAAATGAATGCAGACTATGAGAATCAAGGGATTCTCCCACGGACATGTACCTGTGACAGCATTAGAGATGCGAGGGAAGGGGAAGAGGTCATATGCATTCTCAGAAGATTTTGAAGATAAATCAGTTTGAAGACATTGACCTCATGATGCGAAGACATTCACTTATATAGGTGAGTTGGTTCCAGATTTGTACCAATCCGTGAATAAGTACAAGTGAGGAATCAAACTAGTGGAAATCCAAGTGAATCGACTAGGCAGTATGAGATGCAGACAGAATAGATCTAACATTGAATAGGCAGAAACTACTTTTGGTAAACGGGATGAATCTTGAAGATCAAAAAGGTGGTAAAAATAGAGTTATAATTACCGCACGAAGAACTGCTAGATGGAAGAATAGGAGACCGAGCAGTTCAGCCCACCGTGCCCTAACTTGGCGACGCAGGACACCTACGGCGACGGCGGAGAGGACGATGTCCGTGGCCGGCGTGAGGATGGCGTCGGAGAAGTCGCGGCAGCTAAGCGCTTCGTCGCCGGCGTCGTCGCAAGCTAGCGGTGGCGCTAGGGTTTTGACAGAGGTGGAGAGGTGGAAGAAGGATTTCTTTACCGCAGGGGACAAGTATTTATAAGTAGGTGAGAGACACTGCGCAATTACGCTGGTGCCCCTGGCGGTTCACATCTGAGGGGCACGTGGCAAGCGTTCAACAGGCTCAGAGTTGTCCCACGTTCCCACGCCCTCCAGGCATGTCGGAGAGTTGTTCCGGCTTCTCCGGATTTCAACAATAAAGATAAGTCATTTAAACAGATTTAATGTTTTTCTCTTTGCCTTCTGCTGACTAGGACGCAGAGAAGACATTTGACAGTTTCAATAGAATGCATATGATTTGGACAGATAGAGTTTGAGATAGGAAGCATAGAGAGGTTAGGGTCCGATCACATTCACTTAGTTCAAAAGATCCAATCTTGAAGACATAGCTATAAGTGAATGCTGTAGAGGACAGAACACTAGTATGTATATATATCAGAAAGCAATCAAATCATCATAGTGTAGAAAGTCACGAAGACAAATTGAAACTGAAGACAAACCAAGTGCGAAGTCATTGCAATATAACGCCATGAGTGAAACACTTCAAACAAGGAAAGTTGGTGGTGGCATTACCCACCGTATAGGAAGTATTAGACCCAGACACGGCGCACAATTATTGTGGCGCTCCGAAGTCAAATTCCATGTTAATGTATTCACACTCAGAGTGTAAATCTTCATTGATTGAAGATATACATTACTTTATGTGTTGCACATCTAAGTCATCAACATGCATAAGTGTTAGGTTAGGATGTGTGCCTGATCACAGGACATTAGAGGATTCCAAGATATTTAGCTCACACCATAACTTGCAAAACCTTTTCTCATCCAAGGGCTTTGTGAAGATATCTGCCAGTTGCTCTTCAGTGTTGACGTGAATGATATCAATATCTTTCTTCATAACATGATCTCTGAGAAAGTGATGACGAATTTCAATGTGCTTTGTCTTCGAGTGTTGGACTGGATTGTTGGCTATTTTGATGGCACTCTCATTGTCGCAGAATAGAGGTACTTGTTTCAGGTTGATGCCATAATCCTTGAGAGTTTGCTTCATCCATAGAAGCTGAGCGCAACAGGATCCAGCAGCAATGTATTCAGATTCAGCAGTTGAGAGTGATACACAGTTCTGCTTCTTTGAAGACCAACAGACAAGTGATCGACCAAGAAAATGACATGTGCCTGATGTAGACTTGCGATCCACCTTGTCACCAACATAATCAGCATCCGAGAATCCAACCAAATCGAATTTTGAGCCCTTGGGATACCATAATCCGAGTGTTGGGGTGTAAGCCAAATATCGAAGAATTCGCTTCACAGCTAAGTGATGTGATTCCTTTGTGCCGCTTGGAATCGAGCACACATGCAAACACTAAGCATAATATCTGGCCTAGATGCACATAAATAAAGCAAAGAACAAATCATGGAGCGGTATACCTTTTGATCGAACTCTTTACCATTGTCGTCGGGACCAAGATGGTGTTTGGCTGGCATTGGTGTCGTGTAGCCTTTGCAGTCTTCCATTCCAAACTTCTTCAGACAATCTTTGAGGTATTTCTCTTGAGATATGATGATGCCATTTCTTTGCTGACGAATTTCAAGACCAAGGAAGAACTTCAGCTCGCCCATCATGGACATTTGATATTGCTCTTGCATCATGTACCCAAACTCATCACTGTACTTCTGGTTGGTGCAGCCGAAGATTATGTCATCCACATATATTTGGCACACAAACAGTTCACCATCATATGTCTTCGTGAAGAGTGTGGGATCGAGGGATCCAGGTTTGAAGCCTTTGCTCTTCAGGAAGTCTTTGATTGTATCATACCAGGCACGAGGAGCTTGTTTGAGGCCATACAGTGCTTTGTTTAGCTTGTACACCATATCAGGATGTTTTGGATCTTCAAAACCAGGTGGTTGTGCGACATATACTTCTTCTTCAATATTGCCATTGAGAAATGCACTCTTTACATCCATTTGATATAGCAAGATCTTGTGATGATTAGCGTAGGCTAGCAGTATGCGAATAGCTTCAAGCCTAGCAACAGGAGCAAATGTTTCATTGAAGTCAATTCCTTCAACTTGAGTGTATCCTTGAGCCACAAGACGTGCTTTGTTTCTGACAACTTGACCATGCTCATCTTGCTTGTTTCGATCTATCCATTTTGTTCCAATAATGTTATGCTTACGAGGATCGGGTTGCTTGACAAGTTCCCAGACATTATTCAGTTTGAACTATTGAAGTTCTTCTTGCATGGCTTGAATCCATTCAGGTTCCATAAAAGCTTCAGCAACTTTCTTGGGTTCTGATATTGACACAAATGAAAAGTGCCCACAGAAGTTTGCTAGCTGTGTTGCTCTTGATCGAGTGAGCGGACCAGGTGCATTGATGATGTCAATTATCTTCTCTATTTGAACTTCATTTGCAACACGAGGATGAACAGGATGAAGATTTTGCTCTGGCTGATCATTGTCATCATTGGGAGGATTGTCTTTGGTCTGAGCATTGTCTTCAGTTGATTTGGTGCAGAGATGATGAGTTCCTCTTCAGGCTGTGCTTTAGAGGGCATGATTTCACCAGTTCACATCAGCTTGATAGACTCGTTTGAAGGAGCTTCATCTAGTGTACTTGGCAGAATCTCTCTCTGTGAACCATTGGTTTCATCAAATTTCACATCCACGATTTCAACGATTTTGTAGAGATAAAGGTTGAAGACTCTGTAGGAGTGTGAATCCTTTCCATAGCCAAGCATGAAGCCTTCGTGAGCCTTAGGTGCAAATTTTGACTTGTGATGGGGATCCTTGATCCAGCATCTAGCTCCAAATACTCTGAAGTAACTAACGTTTGGCTTTTTGCCAGTAAGCAGCTCATATGATGTTTTGTTCAGAAGCTTATGGATGTACACACGGTTGATGATGTGACATGCTGTGTCAATAGCTTCAGACCAGAACTTTCTTGGTGTCTTGTACTCATCTAGCATTGTTCGAGCCATCTCAATGAGGGTTCTGTTTTTGCGCTCAATGATGCCATTTTGTTGAGGTGTGTATGGAGCAGAGAACTCATGAGTGATTCCCATTGTATCCAGATACAGATCAAGTCCAGTGTTCTTGAATTCAGTGCCATTGTCACTTCTGATGTGCTTGATCTTCACACCATAGTTGTTCATTGCTCGATTTGCGAAGCGCCTGAAGACATCTTGCACTTCAGTCTTGTAAAGAATTATATGAACCCAAGTGTATCTTGAGTAGTCATCAACAATGACGAAACCATAGAGACAGGCAGTTCTTGTGAGGGTGGAGTAGTGAGTAGGTCCAAACAAGTCCATATGTAACAGCTCGAAGGGTTGAGATGTTGTCATGATTGTCTTCGAGGGGTGCTTTGCCCTTGTCATCTTTCCTGCTTCACAGGCACCACACAGATGATCCTTCTTGAACTTGACATCTTCGATGCCTATGACATGCTTCTTCTTGACGAGTGAGTGTAAGTTCCTCATGCCAGCATGTCCTATCCTTCGATGCCAGAGCCAGCATTCTGAAGCTTTTGTGAGAAGACATACGGCAAGCTGTGGACCTGCTGAGAAATTTACCATGTATAGATCATCTTTTCGATACCCTTCAAAGACTAGAGATTTGTCAGATTTCATTAGTACAAGGCAACGATATTTGCCAAATATCACAATCATGTTCAAGTCACAAAGCATTGAGACAGACATTAAGTTGAAACCAAGGGATTCAGCAAGCATCACTTTATCCATGTGTTGATCCTTTGAGATTGCAACTCTACCTAGACCCAATACCTTGCTTTTACCAGTGTCAGCAAATGTGATGTGACTCTTGTCGGATGGACGTAAGGTTGAGTCCATGAGAAGACTTCGATCACCAGTCATATGATTTGTGCATCCACTGTCCATAATCCATTCTGAAGCTTTTGGTGATGTAGCCTACAGTGCAGTTAGGAGGATAGGCTTCACAAGAGTGTTGTGAAGCATAAGCATTTGACACACATAGGGACAGTCACAGCTTATATAAAGGTTAGGACATAGTATGACTGATAAGAGATTTAGATGAAGTATATAGAATGACATTTTATCGTGCGTCCTTAGTGAATTTTAGGTTCCCAGCAATAGTATCGGACGCCATTGATTGCTGGCTGGAGACCGTTTTCTGCAAAAGAGAGTTAGTTCTTCTTCGCCACCCACATCCTTAGTGGGGGCTTAGAAGCAATGAGTCTAAGTGCAGCATCTGAGAATTTTGGCTTTGAAGCCCTAGCAAATAGCCTTGCAGGAGATGAATGATACTCATATGAATAAGCAGAAAAGTTCTTAGTCCTATGAACATAGCGGTTCGAAGATACATGCTCATATTCATAAGTCTGAGCATGATTTCCCTGCAAAACATTGGCGTTAGGGTGACTCATGTGAGTCCTGTATCTGTATGAAGCCTTTGGGCCACATGAAGCTATAGGTCTGGGGTTTGTCTTCTTCCTTGGTGGTGTCATGATGATATTCACAGGAAGATTCTCTATGTACCGCTTAGGTACCCAGATCTTCTTCATAGGTGGTCCATTCCTGCAGTTAGTACCAATGTACCTGGCAAGCACTTCACCATTCTGATTTTTGAACAGCTTATAGTTTGCATCAAAGGATTCATCAATGATAATAGGATTAGCACAGGTAAAGCCAGATAAGGTGGATGGATCTACTGAAGGTTCCTTTGCAGCAACCCATGTGGTTTTGGGGTACTGCTCAGGCTTCCAGTACGAGCCATCAACATTCATTTTTCTTTCGAACCCAACACCCTCTTTCCTAGGGTTTCGGTTCAGAATCTGCTTTTTGAGGACATCGCAGAGAGTCTGATGTCCCTTCAAACTTTTGTACATCCCTGTTTCAAGCAATGTCTTCAACATAGCATTTTCATTAGCAACAGCAGTGGTATCCTCCGCAGAGGGGTTAGTGACCACATCAGTAGGTGAAGACAATGAAACAGTAGTAGCAGTGGAACATTAAGCAATAGATGTAGTGTTATCACGCTCAATGCATTTTAGACATGGTGGTTCAAATCCATCCTGAGCGGAACTGATATGTTGAGCGCGAAGTGACTCATTCACCTTTTGAAGATCTTCATGAGCCACTCTCAGTTTCTTAAGCTCTTGTTTCCTTTGAAGATAATCATAGGAGAGCCTTTCGTAAGTAGTTGAGAGCGATTCATGACGACCTTCAAGTTCTTGGTACTTAGCATGAAGATTTTTTATGTCATCAACTAAGGACTGTGAACGTGTCATTTCAGCGTCCAACAGGTCATCGCTTTTGTCTAACATTTTTTGAGTATGTTCCATAGCCTTTTGTTGTTCAGTTGCAATTTTAGCAAGTGTTTTGTAGCTGGGTTTGGATTCACAATCAGAGTCATCTTCACCTGAAGTTTGAAAGTAAGCATCGCGTGATTTTACCTTGGCACCACGTGCCATGAAGCAGTAGGTGGGAGTAGGATCGTCTTCGTCATTAGCTTCAGCGTTGGTGTGGAAGTCATTGTCTTCAATGTTGAAGATGGACTTGGCAACATATGCTGTGGCTAGAGCCAAACTTGCAACGCCAGGATCAGACTCCTCTCCAGACTCCACCTCCGCCTCCTCCGAGGCAGACTCCTCCTCTGAATCCATTTCCTTGCCAACAAAAGCACGAGCCTTGCCAGATGGGCTCTTCTTGTACGATGAAGACTTGGAAGAAGACTTAGAAGACTTTGAGGATTTCTTCTTCTTCTTGTCATCAGAATCATATTCCTTGTTTTTCTTCTTCTTCTTCTCATTGTCCCACTGTGGACACTCAGATATGTAGTGACCAGGTTTCTTGCACTTGTGGCAGGTTCTCTTCTTGTGATCATGGGTTGAAGCTTCATCATTCCTTGAGCTGGATTGTGAAGACTTTCTGAAGCCTTTCTTCTTTGTGAATTTCTGGAACTTCTTCACAAGCATAGCAAGTTCCCTTCCAATGTCTTCAGGATCTTCAGAACTGCAGTCAGATTCTTCTTCAGATGAGGAAACAACTTTTGCCTTCAAAGCACGAGTTCGGCCATAGTTTGGGCCATAGATATCTCTTTTCTCAGATAGCTGGAACTCATGTGTGTTGAGCCTCTCAAGTATATCAGATGGATCGAGTGTCTTGAAGTCAGGACGTTCTTGTATCATGAGGGCAAGGGTGTCAAAGGAGCTGTCAAGTGATCTCAGCAGTGTTTTGAAGATTTCATGCTTGGTATTCTTAGCTGCGCCAAGAGCTTGAAGTTCATTTGTGATATCAGCGAGGCGATCAAACGTGAGCTGGACATTTTCATTGTCGTTTCTCTTGAAGCGGTTGAAGAGGTTGCGAAGAATAGTGATTCTTTGATCTCTCTGGGTTGAGACGCCTTCGTTGACCTTGGATAGCCAGTCCCAGACTAGCTTCGACGTTTAAAGAGCATTCACATGGCCATACTGTCCTTTCGTCAGATGACCACAGATGATGTTCTTTGCAGTAGAGTCCAGTTGAATGAACTTCTTGACATCAGTGGGGGTGACACCTTCACCAGTTTTGGGAACGCCATTCTTGACGACATACCATAGGTCAACATCAATGGCTTCAAGATGCATGCGCATCTTATTCTTCTAGTAGGGATATTCAGTTCCATCGAACACGGGACAAGCAGCAGAGACCTTGATTATCCCTGCAGTCGACATAGCTGAAACTCCAGTTGGTTAAACCGAATCACACAGAACAAGGGAGTACCTTGCTCTGATACCAATTGAAAGTGCTACTATCGACTAGAGGGGAGGTGAATAGGCGATTTTTATGAAAGTCTTCAAAACTTGGAAGTTTCGAAGACAAACAACAGAAATGACCTAATTGTAATGCAGCGGAAGATAAACTACCCTGAGCAAGCCATAGTCAAGTATGTAACGATGTGAAAGTACAGGACTAGAAGCAGCTAGGTAGAAGGATCAATATGGAAGATAGTATGAAGCCAATCAACAGTAGTAGTCAAGCAATGAAGTCAAATAGATAAACAGATAGGCAATGACTTCACGAACACAAACTAAAGTAAAGTTGGGAAGGGATAGAACCAGTTGCTTGTTGAAGACACAGGATTTCTTGGACCAGTTCCAGTTGTTGTGAGAACTGTGCGTCTGGTTAGGGAGGCTGAGATTTAACTCAGAAGACTGTGTCTTCACCTTATTCCCCTTGAGCTAAGGACACCCAGTCCTCGCCCAATCACTCTGGTAAGTCTTCAAGGGAGACTTCCAAACCTTCACAGACTTCGTTCACCGGCAATCCACAATGACTCTTGGATGCTCAGAACGCGACGCCTAACCGGCTGGAGGATTCACAGTCCTCAAGTGTAATAAGTCTTCAGGTCACACAGATAGAAAGACTTCCGTGATGCCTAACACTCTTTGGCTCTGGGTGTTTGGGCTTTGTCGTCGCAAGGATTTCTCTCTCTCAAATGCTTCGAGGTGGGTTGCTCTCAAACGACAAAAGCCGTGCACAAACTCTGAGCAGCCACCAATTTATGGTGTAGGGGGTGGGCTATTTATAGCCACTAGGCAACCCGACCTGATTTGTCCAAAATGACCCTGGGTCACTAAGGAACTGACACGTGTTCCAACGGTCAGATTTCAAAAACGCGCGGCAGCTTTACTTGGGCTACAAGCAAAGCTGACTCATCCAGCTCTGGATAAGATTTGCTCTCATTGTCTTCGCTCGAAGACATAGGATTTGGGTTGAGCATTACTTCAGTCACTCTGACTTAGTTCACTTGGACCCCACTTAACAGTACGGTGGTTCCTATGACTCAACAAAGAAGAAAAGGACACAGCGAAACCACACAGTCTTCGCGCTCCATAGTCTTCACGTAATGTCTTCTCATGTCATAGTCTTCAATATGAGTATCTTCTCATACCACCATTGTCTTCAATGTCTTCATACATTTTTAGGGGTCATCTCCGGTTGGTAAACCGAATCAATGAGGGACACTACCTGCGTTATCCTGCAATTCTCACAAACGCATTAGTCCCTCAACCAACTTTGTCGTCAATACTCCAAAACCAACTAGGGGTGGCACTAGATGCACTTACAATATGGAGTACCGAATTTGCCAGAACGGAAGTTACTCAACATTCCGGCAAACTCAAGGGCCTCTCGGGGTACCTGCAAAATCATCACAAGTACAACATCATCACAAGTACAGCAGCAACAGCAGTGAATACAGGCATAACAGTAGCAAAACTGACTTGCTGTTAATGAACAGTGGCTAAAGATATATAAAACTCCATTGCAAGTGTGCCATGTCAATAAAACAACTCATGGAAGTAAACTACTATATATTTTTATGACAAAATACATCATTATCAGGGCACATTATGGCCATTTTCTTACATGATGCTAACTGTACCTAACTGAATTTTTTGACAGTAGCTCAAGTTTTTGACAGTAGCTCCTCACCATCTGTTGCCTGCAACACTTTTTATGCTAGCAGCTCAAGTTTGTGCCATTGGAGCAAATAAGCAGGAACCAACATATGTAAGGTTTCAACAAGACTCATCATCAGTATATATAAGCTCTATATTATATGATGTACTGAAGAACTTGAGCAAAAAAAGATAAATAGGAACATATTTCTCACCTTGGATGTGTTGTTGCTGCTGCACTATCTGAACTTCACTTCCTTTACCTCCTCGGAAACCTGAAATATGCAGATGTTAGAAAGGTTCTAATTTGTATATGATGATTCTAAGAAAAGGGAAAAGGAGTATCAAGAATAGATTCACATGTCTGGCTGTTAGCCATTACAAACTTAAATTTATCTATTTCTGTATCTCACAAACTATCATAAATGAATAATAGTATCATTCAGGGGTTTCTATCAGCAGCAGCAGATTTTTCTCATGCATTAAATTGGGCAGGAATTTCTGAAGCTGGATAACACTAGGTTCCAGACAGCAAACAAGACTCTGACATCTAAATTCCAAAGGGGGAAAGCGAAAGAGTGAGACTAAAATGATGTTTCCCTTGTGGTTAGATTTTGGAAGGGGGCAGCATTCACAAGTCAAGGCATGTGCAGCATATCTCATCATTTTGTCTTAACTAGTACAATATCTTCCGTGATGGTCATGGCACTTGAATCCCCCAGGTCATCACACTCACTAAAACAGCCGCATCCATTGGTCAAGTAAAAAACAGTACAATAAGGTTTTAGTATAAGGAGACAATAGTTAGATGAATGGAAAACATTGCCTGTCTAAGTAACAACAAACAGATGAAAGCATAGAATAACACAAGCAAATGTTTCTGTACTACTATTTACTACATTTCTCATGCCGACAAGCCTGCATTTTTATTTAACAGTTAGAGTCATTGCGGCCTCTGTACTGTACCACACCATCATGAGATGAGAGAGACCGACCTCTGTGCGGTCAACAAACTGAAACCAACCAAACTGCAATGCTACACATACATGCAAGGACCATGGGAATGCATACAACTTTACCAAAACATATATATTAAGGTGACTGGCTGCGAAACCGAATCAACCTTCACAAACACCTCCTGGTCAACAGAATGACATGTTCTACCACTACAAGAGTAGCACCTCCCTCTTTCTTTCTTTCCTTCATTCTTGTTAAATTAATTTTACTCCAGCATCTACTAACCTCCTCCAACTTTACTACTACTACATCCCTCTCAAAATACATCCCTCCTCCAACTTTACTACTACTACTACTACTACATCATCAAATGGATGGATGCATGGATGGGACTGACTTGATCCATTCCCACCCACCTCTGTCCAGTCTTTGATCCATTCAATCCATTCCAACCCAACTACTACCCTACTACACACACACACACACCGACAGAGACAGAGATATATACCACATGGATATTGCTGACTAGACTGGACTCTTTTCACATGGACATACAGCTTCAAACTTCAAAACCAGCATCAAGCCAATATTCAAACACAAGCAACTATTTTCTTCTCTTCTCAAGCATAATGCCAGGTCAGCTAAAGGGAACCATTATATAAATATATTCTTGTTAGATCATCATGTAACTAGTAAACACACACACAAACTTGCTTCCATACAAACAAACCCCTTTACTAACTACATAGACACACACATGTATGAATGAATCCCAGCCAAATAATGTTTGGGGGTATGGCATCACAGAGCAGCAGCAATGGCATACAGAGCATGATGAAAAATGAAATACTAGTACGGCGTCCAGTAAATTCGAGAGGGATTTGACCTAAATTCGAGAGGGATTTGACCTAAATTCGAGAGGGATTTGACCTAAACCTAGCAAAAGAGAGAAGAAGAGGGCATGGCCGGGAGGGAGGAGAGGAGGAAGAGAGGAGAAGAGAGGCAGAGGGAGGACGGTTACCTGACCATGATGAGGTGGTGGCCGGAGCAGAGACGACGGAGGGCGGTGACGGCGAGCTTGGGGGGATAGACGGCGGGGAGGTCGCGGGCCTCCTCTCCTGGTGGACGTGGGGCCTCCTCTCCTGGTGGACGGGCGGCTCCGAGGCTCCATGTCTCCGGCGGCTCCGAGGCTCCAAATCTCCGGTGTTCGCGGGGGAGGCGGGGCTCGGGGGGAGGCGGCGCTCGAGGGGGAGGAAGGGGAGAGGGAGGCGGCGGGGGCGCGTGGGCGGCTGCGGCGCAGTGGGTCGGGGCAGCGGCGGCGGCGGCGTGGTGGAGGGAGGGACGAGGGCGGGAGCGGTGCGGTGGAGGGAGAGGGACGAAGTGTCTGGCGAGAGGGAGGGACGAGGGAGGGGCGAAGTGTATGGATGGGGGAAGCTTTCTAATGGCGCACCCCGCAGCGGTGCGCCATTAGAATGTTTTTTTAGATAGCAATGGCGCACCCCCATCAGGTGTGCCATTAGAATGTTTTTTATATATAGCAATGGCGCACCAGCCATAGGTGCGCCATAAGTAATTTTTTTAATTTTTTTTGCATCTAATAATTTTAAGAAAATGAATATGATCAATATGAAACAGTAATAATTTTTTATAAAAACAGTAATAATTTTTTTAAAAATATCATCAAATTTGTTATTTGAAAATATTTATGAATATGAAAAAATATCATCAAATTTATTCTTTGAAAATATCATCAAATTTGTTATTTGAAAATATAATCAAATTTGTTTTTTATTATTTTAGTTGCATTCATTTGTGACGGTGCAGCGGGCCGGGGAGGGTACGGTGGGTCGTCGGCGGCGGGGGCCGGGAGCGGGGGAGGGTGTGCGGGATACCGATCGGCGGCGATGGCCGGTGGAGCGGGGAAGGGTGCGGGGCCGGGGGGTCGGCGGCGGCGGCCGGTGGAGAGGGTGTGGGGGGTGCTCGGCGGCGAGGGGGGACCGGATCTGGCGAAGTGGGATAGCGATCGAGATGGAGGGGGATCAAGATCGAGTGTCCATGAAATTAAAAAAATATTCATGAGTTCAAAATTAAAGTGCCCATGAAATACAATCGAGAAATATGAAGGCTACAATTTAAGTACAATCGATCTCAGCTAGCTAGCTATCTGTTTACAATCTTCTTGCCCTTCTTTTTCACAAATGGAGTTCTTCTGTGGAACGGACGTCCTTTAGGTAGGGTGGTCCTGCTTCTTCTTGTGGTGTATGCTGCTACTTCATCGTCGTCGTCATGTTCAATCTTCGGGTCGCCGTACTTGTCGAAGTCTTGCTCATTGGCTACTCCATCCATTCCGATGATCTTCCTTTTGCCTCTCCTCATGACAACACGACTGGGCTTTGACGGGTCGGTAATGAAGAAGCATTGGTCCACTTGGGAAGCCAGTACCCATGGCTCATTTTTCGCGGTGACGTTTGCGCCCGCGGTCTTGGATTTGGCTTCGGGTATAACCATGGTGGTGAAATACTGGTCTTCTTTTAGGATGCTCTTGGCCCATCTGACACGGAACATGGGGACCTTCTCTCCAGCGTAGCTCAGCTCCCAGATCTCCTCGATCCTTTTGTAGTATATGTCCTTGTCGTTACCGGTGTAGGATTCCATCGTTACCCCGGAGTTCTGATAACCATCGCTCTTCATGTCCTTGTCCTCGGTGTAGAATGTGTAGCCGTTGATATCGTACGCCTCATAGGTCATCAGGTTGTGCTCGGCGCCCTATGACAAGGCGAATATGAGTTGTTCTTCCGCGGAAGAATCCTCATGTAAAGGGTATGACAGAAGCTTCTGCTTGAACCAACGCGTGAAACATGAGTTGTGCTCTTTGATTATATCTCCGTCCATCCTCTGTTGGCCTCGGTCATTGTATGTCTTCTCAATAAAGGTTTTGTGCTCTACCACCCAAGGATCGACCACGTCTATGTGTTGTAGCGCGACTAGGTTTGCTCTTTCAAAGTCGGCGAGTCGACCCTCGAAGTCGACATGCATTTCACGGCGACCCTCACGGTGACCCCATCCAGTGAGCCTGCCGAGGTGCCTGTTGACGGGCAGACCAACGGGGTCCTCGATGCCTAGATAATTCATGCAGTAGGAGATGCACTCTTCGGTCAGAAAGCTCCTGGCTATGCTTCCCTCTGGACATGACATGTTGCGAACGTATCCTTTGATGACACCATTCATCCTTTCGAATGGCATCATGCTGTGCAGGAACGTCGGCCCGAGTTGGATGATATCCTCCACGATATGGACCAGCAGATGCACCATAACGTCGAAGAATGCGGGTGGGAAGTACATCTCAAGCTCGCATAGTATCACCATGATCTCTTCCTGTAGCCTTCTGAGTTGCCTCACGCTAACCGACTTCCGAGAGATGATGTCGAAAAAGTTGCATAGGCCAAATAGCGTTTCACGGATGTGCGCGTCCATGATCCCACGGATTGCAACTGGAAGTATCTGCGTCATCAGCACGTGACAGTCATGAGACTTCATCCCGCTGAACTTCTGCTTCGCTGGCTCTAGGTATCTGCTTATCTTCCTCGCGTAACTGTAAGGAAGTTTTACTCCTACGAGGCAGGTGAAAAACTGCTCGATCTCCTCCTGACTTAGAGTGAAGCACGCGGGAGGGTAGTCATTTCCGGTCTTCTTGGCCTTTTTGCCTTTGCGACGACTTTCCGTGTCCTGCTTCGCCTCATCATCATCATCATCATCATCATCATGATCATTAGCGTGAAGCTCCTCCCTGATGCCCATTGATTTCAAGTCTGCCCTTGCTTTTGGCCCATCTTTGGTCCTCTCTGGCATGTTGAGCAGGGTACCAAGAAGACTCTCGCACAAGTTCTTCATGATATGGATGACATCAAGGCTGTGAGGCACACGGTGGATCTTCTAGTACGGCAAGTCCCAGAAAACAGACCTCGTTTTCCATACCTTCAGCAGCGGCTCTAACGCCTTTTGCTTCTTTCCCGGCTCTGGCGCCTTTTGCTTCTTTCCCGGCAGTGGGCAATCTTTCCAATTTTTCAACAGCTAGTCTATTTCCTCGCCGCTCCTTGTACGCGGGCGTCTTCGGGGTTCGGTTTCACCATCGAACAGATCCTTGCGTTTCCTCCACGGGTCATCGTCGCGAAGCCACCTTCGATATCCCATGAACACGGTTTTCGAAGACCCGGGATCTCTATCTAGCTGGCGATACGTTGTGTCATCCATGCACCTGACGCGTCCAGAAAATCCGTGGACCACCTGCCCCGCGAGATATCCGTAACCGAGATAGTCGTGCACCGCCGTGAGCAGTGCGGCTCTCATAGGGAAATATTCTTTCTCTGCGGCGTCCCACGTATTGGCTGGCGTTTTCCACAGCATGTCTAGCTCCTCTTTCAGCAGCCCCAGATACAGATTGATGTCGTTCCCTGGTTGTTTCGGCCCTTCAATTAGCATACTCATGTGAATGTACTTCCTCTTCATGCACAACCAGGGGGAAGGGTGTACATCCACACAAACACAGGCCAGGTGTTATGTGTGCTTCTCTGGCTGCCAAACAAATTGGCTCCATCGGTGCTCGCGCCCAGCATGATGTTCCTTGGATCCTTCCCAAATTCTAGGTGTTCAAAGTTCAACGCTTGCCACTGGCTCGCATCCTTTGGGTGACTCAGCATCTTGTCTTTTTTATTTATCTCCGGATCATTTGCGTCATATTCTCGCTTCTTCTCCTCCCTATCTGCGTGCCAATTCAGGAGCTTTGCTACCTTAGGGTCCGTGAAATACCGCTGCAGACGAGGAGTGATCGGAAAGTACCACACCACTTTTCAAGGACCTTTCTTCCTCTTCTTGTATCGAGTGACGCCGCACACCGGACATATGGTAGACTCCGCGTGCTCATCCCGATAAATGATGCAATTGTTCATGCACACATGATATTTCACGTGCGGTAAATTCAGAGGACACACGATTTTCTTCGCCTCCTCGAAACTGGTCGGGCACTTGTTCCCCTTGGGAAGACGTTCGTGCCAGAATGACATGTTCTCGTCGAAGCATGCATTGGTCATTTTGTGTTTTACCTTCATCTCCGGAGCTATGAGCGTTACTTTCAGGTGGGTATCCTCGGGCCTGCATCCTTCATACAATGGAGTAACCGTGTCTATCTCCAGTTGATCCAGCTTGGCTTTCTCTCGGGCGGCATCTCTTGTGTTATCCGTCTGCTTGAGAAGCAGCTCTTGAATGTGAGGGTCTTGCACCCAGCCCATCGATGGTCCATTGTCGTCTGCTGCGTCGGCATCTTCATCTTCATGATCATGCCCTTCGTCTGCTCCGGCATCTTCCTCATCATCATGTCCGGCATCTTCTACATGATGACTGTGTACAGCATCACCGTCGTGATCATGTCCTGGAGATTCTTCGTCTTCTTGCCCGCCCGAGCCGCCGTGGTTGTCTTGCTGCCCTTCTTCATTTCTTGCCCGGCCCCCATGGACGACTTCATAGTCATCTTCATCACCTTGCCACCGATAGCCATCCATGAAACCACGCAAGAGCAGGTGGTCCCGCACCTGCCCGGAATCTGGGTCCGCAATAAGGCTCTTCAGCTTGCATCTTCGACGGACATCTTATCTCTGTCTTGTTCTTTTGAAGCATCTCGGCCTTCGTGGAGCTCAAAAACCTATTCATGATGCCTTCGGTCATCGTGCGGACCATGGTCGCCTGCGGGGTAGAGCAAAACGATATTTTAGAACCAAGAAAAAATTTGGCATGACTTTCCCTAAAAATAGGACCAAAAAGAATGCATAGTGCCAAAATTCTCGCCGAAACGGAAATGAATCAACATTCCGGCAAAAAATTGGCAACTATCGCATTTCAAATACCGGTACCTGCAAACACAAACATATATGCAACACCACAAACATATGCAACACCATGAACATACATAGATCTAGCTAGGCCACAAAAAGTGCATGTGCACGTTGTTGGAGAGGGAGAACAACATAAAGATAGCTTCCCCCCTTACTTACCTATCAAAAAAGGTAATTTAACCACTTAATTTGGATGAATCTATGGTGCAAATGAGGTGAGGAGGAGGAGGCAGCCGAGACAAGCTTGGAGGAGGAGGTGGAGAGAATGAAGTGGGGAAAGTGAGTGGGTAGGTGGGCTGTCCAAAATATCTTGTTGGTCCCAGGTTACTAATGGCGCACCATATGCAAATGCGCCATTAGTAACCCTGGTGCGCCATTAGAAGTTTTGCAAAAAAGTAAAAAAAAAGTATATATTCTAATGGCGCACCGTGGCACAGTGCGCCATTACTAGTTTAAACTAGTAATGGCGCACTATGCCTCGCTGCGCCATTGGTAGTTTTGCAAAAAAAAAAGAACAAAAAAAAACAGTGGTGGCACACTGTGTGGACGGTGCGCCATTACTAGTTAGCACTAGTAATGGCACACCGAGACATGATGCGCCATTAGTATGTTTGGAAAAAAAGAATTTGTTACTAGTGGCGCACCATGTGCCTGGTGCGCCATTAGTGTCTTCCACACTAATGGCGCACCAAAACATGGTGCGCCATTAGTATATACTAATGGCGCACCACGTGACAGGTGCGCCATTAGTGTCCATCTCATCTATAGCCCTTTTCCTAGTAGTGACGCCTAAAGCAAGATGGCGTGATGTAGACAAAGTAAATTCAAGCAATATGAATAAACCCCTTCTTTTTATCCATACTGGCAACAATACAATACGTGCCTCGCTACCCCTTCTGTCGCGAGGTGAGGACAACGCAAGATTGAACACACTACAAAGCACCTCTCCCACTAAAGATGAATACATCTAGTTGGCCAAACCAAACAGATAGGTCAGAGAGAAATACAAAGCTATCATCATGCATAATAAGTTTAGAAAAGACTCGGTTACTTTCAATGAATAATCCGATCATAAATACACAATTCATTGGATCCCAACAAACACACCACAAAAGGATATTACATCGGATAGAACTCCAAGAAGATCGAGGAGAACATTGTATTGAAGATCAAAGAGAGAGAAGAAGCCATCTAGATACTAGCTATGGACCCGTAGGTGTGTGGTGAACTACTCATACATCATCAATAGGGCAGCAAGGTTGATGTATGAGCCCACTATGATCGATTCCCCCTCCGCAGAGTACTGGAAAAGGCCTCCATATGGGATCACGGAAGAGCAGAGACTTGAGGCAGAGAAAAAATTGTTCCGGGTTGCTCTGTGAGGGTTTCCCTATATTTGAGAATTTCTACAAGTGGAATTAGGTCATACGGAGCAACATGGGGCCCGCGAGGCATCAGGCGCACCTACCTCCTGTTGCCTTGCCATCTACTCGTTTGCCGTCCGGTCTCTTCTCGAAGCTTCTAGGATCTCTTTGTCAAGAAAACATTATCAAAAGTTTTGTAGCGTTTGGACTCCATTTGGTACTGTTTTTTTGGAAAACCAAAAACAGGCAAAAAAACAGCAACTGGCACTAGGCACTGGGTTAGTAGGCTAGTTCCCAAAAATGATATAAAATTGCATATTAAAGCATATAAAGTATGCAAGCTTGATAATAGAATAGCATGAGACAATACAAAAATTATAGATACTTTAGAGACGTATTAAGCATCCCCAAGCTTAATTCGTGCTCATCCTCGAGTAGGTAAATGATAAAAACAGAATTTTTATGTTGAATGCTACCTAGCATGTTTATCATGTAATCTCTTTACGGTATAAATGATGAGAAATGATGAAGTAATAATAGCAACATAATTATATCCATGAATATAAGAAACATAATCATTACTTTTTCAAAATATATGATTCTTAACGAATGTTATCCCAACTCATTTTATCATGTTAGCATGGCATGACTCCACCTTCCCCGCATAAATATAAATCATGAGCACCCGGTGTTAAACCAAACAATTGGATCGTACATATAATGGGCTTTAGCATTTTCAACTTCACGCAATACATGAGCGTCAGCCATGGGTATAGCACTATATTTGGAATAGAATGTGGTGGCAGAGATCAATAAGGGAAGTCAAAAAGGAAGAAATTCTCGCATCAACTTGGTGGATCAACATGCTATGGAGATGCCCATCAATCGATATCAATGCTAGGAGTAGGGATTGCCATGCAATGGATGCACTAAGAGCTATAAATGTATGAAATCTCAACGGAAACTAAGTGATTGTGCATCCTACTTGCTTGCTCATGAAGACATCGGACATTTGAGAAAGCCCATCATCGGAATATACAAGCCCAGTTCTATAACGAAAAAGTCCCACTAGTATATGAAAGTGATAACTCAGGAGACTCTCTACATGAAGAACATGATTCTACTCTAAAGCACAAGTGTGGTAAAAGGATAGTAACATTGCCCTCCTCTCTTTTTCTCTCATTTTTTGTTGGGATCTTTTGGCCTCTCTCTTTTTCATACGGAGTCTCATCCCAACTTGTGGGGAATCATAGTCTCCATCATCCTTTCCTCACTGGGACAATGCTCTAATAATGATGATCATCACACTTCTATTTACTAAGGACTCGATAAAACTAAAACAATATGACTCTATATGAATTTCTCTCGCAGTGCAGCAGGGTGTGCAACGATCTAGCGTAACATGTATAACAATGGTGAATGGTGGTTGAGCCAGAAATATCATGTCAGCTCTATATGATCATGCAAAACAATATGATGATGAACACACAAGTCATGAGATGGGACGGTGGAAGTTGCATGGCAATATATCTCGAAATGGCTATGGAAATGTCATAATAGGTAGGTATGGTGACTATTTTGAGGAAGATATAAGGAGGCTTATGTGTGATAGAGCGTATCATATCACGGGATTTGGATGCACTGGTGAAGTTTGCACCAACTCTCGAGGTGAGAAAGGGCAATGCACGGTACCGAAGAGGCTAGCAGATTGCGAAAAGGTAGGAGCGCGTATAATCCATGGACTCACATTAGTCATAAAGAACTCATATACTTATGGTGAAAGCCTATTAGCCTTCAAAGCAAAGTACTACTCGCATGCCCCTAGGGAATTGGTTGGTAGGAGTTAACCATCGCTCGCATCTGATTATAGCAGCACTCAAGGATTTCATTTCAGACATAAATATGCTCAAACCACTCCACCATGCCATGACCAACACTTAGATGAGAAGTTAATAACAAGCTTTAATACCGATATTTCTACTAACCAATGATCATGAACCAATATCCTTTCATATTACGGCATAAATATAATTAAACCATATGTTTCATATTTAGTGACCTACAAGAATGTTTTTATTATACCCCCCTTGAATACCTATCCTTTTTGGACTAGTCTTATAAGACATGCATATTGCCATTACTATTTATTAGAATCTCAAAAATATTTAAGTGAAGCATAAGAGTGCAATTATTTCTATGAAATATAACCACTGCCATGCTCTAACAAGTATAAGTGAAGCACAAGAGCAACTTGTCTAGCTCAAAACATATAAGTGACGCACAAGGAGTATTCTAACAAATCATGATAAATGTGTATCCCTCTCGAAAGGTGTGTTCAATAGACTATGATTGTGGCAAACTAAAAAACAAACAAAGCAAAAAACTATAGCACAAGCCGCTCCAAGTAAAACTCATGTCATGTGATGAATAATAATATAGGCCCAAGTAATAAACCGGTAGATAAGAGATGAAAGAGGGGATGCCATCTGGAGCATCTCCAAGCTTAGACGGTTGGGTCTTCCTTGAATACTAATTTGGGGTGCCTTCGGCATCCCCAAGCTTAGATAGTTGGGTGTTTCTTGAATACTAGTTTGGGGTGCCTTGGGCATCGCCAAGCTTAGGGTCTTGCCACTCCTTATTTCTTCATCCATCGTGATCTCACCCAAAACTTGAAAACTACAGCACACAAAACTCAAGAGAAACCTCGTGAGATCTGTTAGTATAATAGACAAATCATAAACTTCAGATATTGTTGTAAACTCAATCATAATTTATTTTTGCATAATACCTATTGTATTCTACCTTTTCCATGACTTATACCCCCAATAACCCATAGCATAATTAAAATAAGCACACTATGCAATAAAAACATGATCTGTCTGAAACAGAACAATCTGTAATGATCTAAATAAACATAATACTTTTGTAAATCTAATTTTTTTTGAAAAATTAGGACAACGTGGGCAATTTGTATTTCAATCATGTGAATTTTAGAACTTCCTGGACTGAGAGCAGAAGTCTTTGTTTTTTCACAGAATCAAGTCAACTATCATCCAAATCATCCCAAAGGCTTTACTTGGCACAAACACAAACTAAATAAAAACACAATCAGTACAGTAGAAATAATCATGTCATCACACAAGAACGTAAATAAAAAGCATTGGATTGTCTCCCAACAAGCTCTTTCTTTATAGCCATTAAGATAGGCTTTGATATATTCCAATGATGCTCACGTCAAAGACCCGATTTGAGGCACAAAGAGAGCATCATAAAAGATGTAACAAACACAATTAAATCTAACATACTTCCTATGCATAGAAATTTTATAAGCAAACAAATTATCAAGACAAGAAATATTTAGCACATGCAAGGAAAAAAGAACAAAAATTGACAATTTGAACTCCAAGAGAGGTAATTGAATATGAAAATTCCTATAACCATATTTTCCTCTCTGATAATAATTACATGTAGGATCGTATTCCAATTCAACAATATATCTATCGCATAATGTATTCTCTACATGATCTACATGCATACAAAATTTATACTCTTCCAAAATAGTGGGATTAACATCAACTAAAGTCATGACCTCTCCGAACTCACTTTAATCAGAAATTTCATAAGATTGAAAACTCTTCGAATATGTGGGATTCTTTTTTCCTGAAGTTGACACTCTTCCAAACCTACTTTCAATATTATTGCAAACATTTTATCAATATCATATTCATCATGAGGCTGAAATAAAATTTCAAGATCATAAGAAGCATCACTCCAATTTTGATCATTGCAGTAAGTAGTGGACATAAAAAATCATCATCCCCAAGCTTGTAGTTTTGCATATCATTAACACAATTTTCAGATCCACGATTTTCAAGCGAAACTTCATAAAGATAATCTAGTGCACTCAACTCACTAGCAATTGGTTCATCATAATTGAATTTTATGAAAAGATTAGCAAGTGGATGAGGATCCATATCAATAAAAAATAGCAAGACAAGATGCAAGCAAATAGAAGCCACATGGCATGCAAGCAAGGATAGTAACAGAATTGTTTGTATTTTTAATTTTTAGAGAAGTAGAGGGAGATGAAAAAGAGAGGCAGATAAAAAATAGAGCAAGTAATTGATTATTTGTATGTAGGAACCTGGTAAGAATTTGATGATGTCACCCCAGCAACGGTGCCAGAAATTCTTTCTGCTACTTGTGAGTTGTGTTGGGATTTTCCCCGAAGAGGAAGGCTGAAGCAATATAGTGTCGGATAAGTATTTCCCTCAGTGAGAACCAAGGTTGTCGAATGACGCAAATTTCTGTCGTCGGCACCTACACACAAAGCAAATGATTGCACCCAACGCCGGCAAGAGGGTTGTCAATCCCCTTGAACTCGTTACTTGTAAGGATTAATTCTGATAGTGGTAGATAGATAAAAAGGAAAGTAAAATAAAAATAAATAAATTGCAGCAAGGTATTTTAGTTTTAAATAATATGATTAAGTAGACTCGGGGCCATAGTTTTCACTAGAGGCTTCTCTCTCAAGACAATAGCATACGGTGGGTAAACAAATTAATGTTAGGTAATTGATTGAAAAACGCATAATTATGATGTTATTCATGACAATAATCACATGTATAGGCATCACGTCCGCGACAAGTAGAGCGGCTACTGAAGGAAATATGCCCTAGAGGCAATAATAAAGTTATTATTTATTTCCTTATTTCATGATAAATGTTTATTATTCATGATAGAATTGTATTAACCGGAAACATAATACATGTGTGAATACATAGACAAAACATGGTGTCACTAGTATGCCTCTAGTTGACTAGCTCGTGAATCAAAGATGGTTAAGTTTCCTAGCCATAGACATGAGTTGTCATTTGATTAACGGGATCACATCATTAGGAGAATGATGTGATTGACATGACCCATTCCGTTAGCCTAGCACTTGATCGTTTAGTATATTGCTATTGCTTTCTTCATGACTTATACATGTTCCTGTAACTATGAGATTATGCAACTCCCGTTTACCGAGGAACACTTTGGGTGCTACCAAACGTCACAACGTAACTGGGTGATTATAAAGGAGTACTACAGGTGTCTCCAAAGGTACATGTTGGGTTGGCGTATTTCGAGATTAGGTTTTGTCACTCCGATTGTTGGAGAGATATCTCTGGGCCCTCTCGGTAATGCACATCACTATAAGTCTTGCAAGCAATGTGACTAATGAGTTAGTTGCGGGATGATGCATTACGTAACGAGTAAAGAGACTTGCCGGTAACGAGATTGAACTAGGTATTGGATACCGATGATCGAATCTCGGGCAAGTAACATACCGATGACAAAGGGAACAACGTATATTGTTATGCGGTTTGACCGATAAAGATCTTCATAGACTATGTAGGAGCCAATATAAGAATCCAGGTTCCGCTATTGGTTATTGACCAAGAATAGTTCTAGGTCATGTCTACATAGTTCTCGAACCCATAGGGTCCGCACGCTTAAGGTTTCGATGATAGTTATATTATGAGTTTATGAGTTTTGATGTACCGAAGGAGTTCGGACTCCCGGACGAGATCGGGGACATGACTAGGAGTCTCGAAATGGTCGAGACGTAAAGATCGATATATTGGACGACTATCTTCGGACTTCAGAAAGGTTCTGAGTGATTCGGGTATTTTCGGGGGTACCGGGGAGTTACGGGAATACGAGGAAGAAGCAATGGGCCTCATGGGCCAAGTGGTGGAAGAGAGGAGGTAGGGCGCATGGCCTCCCTAGCCCAAACCGAATTGGACTAGGGGGCCGGCCCCCCTTTCCTTCTTCTCCTCCCTCTCCTTCCTTCTCCTTCTCCTCCCCTTCCTTCCCTTCTCCTAGTAGGACTTGGAAAGAGGTTGGAATCCTACTTGGAGTAGGATTGCCCCCCTTGGGTGCGCCTTCTCCTCCTTGGCCGGCCCTCCTCCCCTTGCTCCTTTATATACGGGGGCAAGGGGGCACCCCATGACACACAAGTTGATCTATGGATCGTTCCTTAGCCGTGTGCGGTGCCCCCCTCCACCATATTCCACCTCGGTCGTATCGTCGTGGAGTTTAGGTGAAGCCCTGCGCCGGTAGAACATCATCATCGTCACCACGCCGTCGTGCTGACGGAACTCATCCCCGAAGCTTTGCTGGATCGGAGCCCGGGGATCGTCATTGAGCTGAACGTGTTCTAAACTCGGAGGTGCTGTACGTTCGGTGCTTGGATCGGTCGGATCGTGAAGATGTACGACTACATCAACCGCGTTGTCATAACGCTTCCTCTTACGGTCTACGAGGGTACGTGGACAACACTCTCCCCTCTCGTTGCTATGTCATCACCATGATCTTGCGTGTGCGTAGGAAATTTTTTGAAATTACTACGTTCCCCGACAGCTACTTCCTGCATCTACTACTATTACTCCACCAATCGACAGCTATCCATCATGCATCTATGACAACAATACAATATGTGCCTCACTACTCTTTCTACCACGAGATGGGGACACCACAAGATTGAACCCACTACAAAGCACCTCTCCTGTCGAAGATAAATAAATCTAGTTGGCCAAACCAAACGGATAGATTTGAGATAAATACAAAGCTATCATAATCATGCATAATAAAGTTTAGAAATGACTCAATTACTTTTCAATGAATAATCTGATCATAAATTCATAATTCATCAGATCCCAACAAACACACCGCAAAAGAAGATTACATCGGATAGAACTCCTAGAAGATCGAGGAGAACATTATATTGAAGATCAAACAGAGATAAGAAGTCATCTAGCTACTAGCTATGGACCCGTAGTTGTGTGGTGAACTACTCATACATCATCGGTAGGGCATCAAGGTTGATGTAGAAGCCCTCTGTGATGTCTTGTTACTCTTGAGTGTTTGGGCACCCTAGACGAAAGAGATCACCTCAGAGCCACGATTCATTGTAGTGAAGCTTCGTGGTGGTGTTGGGAGCCTCCAATTAAGTTGCGAAGAGAGCCACAACCTTGTTTGTAAAGGTTCGGTCGCCGCCTTAAAGGGCAACACTAGCGGAATCACGACATCTTGCATTATGCGAGGGCGTGAGAAGAATACGGTGATCCTAGTTGCTTGTTGGGGAGCATTATATCTCCACATCACTCCAATGAAGATGTACCTCATCCTAAAGGGAGAGAATTTCGGTAACACATCCTCATCTTCACCGACTCCACTTGAGAATTTTTTTTAACCTTCACTCTGTGCAAGCTATATTGTGTTTATATCTTATGCCTGCTTGTGAGCTTGTTATTGTGCTTGTCATATAGGTTTTCCACCTAGTTGCATGTCTAGTCAACCTATTTTCTTGTCAATCCGAATTTGATCAAAAGCGTTAAAAATGGTAGTTGCCTATTCACTCCCCTTCCAATCAACCATATCCACCCTTTTAGGAGGAAGCTCTATGGAGGCACTACGCTCATCATGGTAGACTGGGACGCCGTCACAACCATCTCCCACATAACCCAGTTCTCCTTGCTGCTCCGCCTCCACCTCATCCTCGCCATTTTGGTCGTCACCTCTCTCTCTCTCTCACTCACTATAAACAGGGATGATGAGAGCGAGTGAGATCGGAGAGAGGATCAGGGGAATAGCGAGTGTGTTGATTGAGTGAGCTCGTTCACTGGGTTTCGACGTTGCACAAACGATTTGCAGAAGATGACTTGGCACTAGACTTTCGCCGAGATCCGTGCAGCAAGATCACCACACGTTAAGGGCCTGTTTAATTCGTAGACTTGAAATTACTACGTTCCCCAACAGTGGTATACGAGCCAGGTTTTATGCGTTGATGTTATATGCACGAGTAGAACACAAGTGAGTTGTGGGCGATACAAGTCATACTGCTTACCAGCATGTCATACTTTGGTTCGGCGGTATTGTTGGATGAAGCGGCCCGGACCGACATTACGCGTACGCTTACCCGAAACTGGTTCTACCGACGTGCTTTGCACATAGGTGGCTGGCGGGTGTTAGTTTCTCCAACTTTAGTTGAACCGAGTGTGGCTACGCCCGGTCCTTGCAAAGGTTAAAACAACACTAACTTGACGAACTATCATTGTGGTTTTGATGCGTAGGTAAGAACGGTTCTTGCTCAGCCCGTAGCAGTCACGTAAAACTTGCAACAACAAAGTAGAGGACGTCTAACTTGTTTTTGCAGGGCATGTTGTGATGTGATATGGTCAAGACGTGATGAGATATAAGTTGTTGTATGAGATGATCATGTTTTGTTGAAGTTATCGGCAACTGGCAGAAGCCCTATGGTTGTCTCTTTGTTGCATAAGATGCAAGTGCCAAATAATTGCTTTATTTTATCGCTATGCGATAGCAATAGTTGCAAGAGCAATAGTTGGCGAGATGACCATGTGACGACACATTGATATAGATCAAGATGATGAAGATCATGGTGTTGTGCCGGTGACGATAGAGATCATGACAGTACTTTGGAGATGGAGATCAAAGGCGCAAGATGATCATGGCCATATCATGTCACATATTTTGATTGCATATGATGTTTATCTGTTATACATCTTATTCTGTTTTGTTTGACGGTAGCATTTTAAGATGATCTCTCACTAAATTATCAAGAAGTGTTCTCCCTAAGTATGCACCGTTGCGAAAGTTCTTCGTGCTGAGACACCACGTGATGATCGGGTGTGATAGGCTCTACGTTCAAATACAACGGGTGCAAAACAGTTGCACATGCGGAATACTCAGGTTAAACTTGACGAGGCTAGCATATACAGATATGGCCTCGGAACACGAAGACCGAAAGGTTGAACGTGAATCATATAGTAGATATGATCAACATAGTGATGTTCACCATTGAAACTACTCCATCTCACGTGATGATCAGACATGGTTTAGTTGATTTGGATCACGTAATCACTTAGATGACTAGAGAGATGTCTGTCTAAGTGGGAGTTCTTTAGTAATATGATTAATTGAACTTTAATTTATCATGAACTTAGTCCTGGTAGTATTTTGCAAATTATGTTATAGATCAATAGCTCGCGTTGTTGCTTTCATATGTTTATTTTGATATGTTCCTAGAGAAAACTGTGTTGAAAAATGTTAGTAGCAATGATGCGGATTGGATCCGTGGTCTAAGGTTTATCCTCATTGTTGCATAGAAGAATTATGTCCTTAATGCACCGCTAGGTGACAGACCTATTGCAGGAGCAGATGCAGACGTTATGAACGTTTTGGCTAAGCTCAATATGATGACTACTTGATAGTTTAGTGCACCATGCTTAACGGCTTAGAATCGGGACTTCAAGGACGTTTTGAACGTCATGGACCATATGAGATGTTCCAGGAATTGAAGTTAATATTTCAAGCAAATACCCAAGTTGAGAGATATGAAGTCTCCAACAAGTTCTATAGCTAAAAGATGGAGGAGAATCGCTCAACTAGTGAGCATGGGCTCAGATTGTCTGGGTACTTCAATTGCTTGAATCAAGTGGGAGTTAATCTTCCAGATAAGATAGTGATTGACAGAATTCTCTAGTCACCATCACTAAAGTTACTAGAACTTCGTGATGAACTATAGTATGCAAGGGATGACGAAAATGATTCCCGAGCTCTTCTTGATGTTGAAATCGACGAAGGTAGAAATCAAGAAAGAGCATCAAGTGTTGATGATTGACAAGACCACTAGTTTCAAGAAAAGGGCAAAGGGAAAGAAAGGGAACTTCAAGTAGAATGACAAGCAAGTTGTCACTCCCGCGAAGAAGCTCAAAGCTGGACCAAAGCCTGAAACTGAGTGCTTACACTGCAAAGGAAATGGTCACTGGAAGCGGAAATGCCCTGAATATTGGGTGGATAAGAAGGATGGCAAAGTGAACAAGGGTATATTTGATATACATGTGTTTGATGTGTGCCTTACTAGTGTTTATAGTAGCCCCTGGGTATTTGATACTTGTTCGGTTGCTAAGATTAGTAACTCGAAACAGGAGTTACATAATAAATAGAGACTAGTTGAGGGGAAGTGACGATGAGTGTTGGATATAGTTCCAAGATTGATATGATCATCATCACACACTCCCTATATTTTTGAGATTAGTGTTAAAACTAAATAAATGTTATTTTGCATTTGCGTTGAGCATGAATATGATTTGATCGTGTTTATTGCGATACAGTTATTCATTTGAAGTTAAAGAATAATTGTTATTCTGTTTACATGAATAAGACCTTCGATGGTTATACATCCAATGAAAATAGTTTGTTGAATCTCGATCGTAGTGATACACATATTCATAATATTGATGCCAAAAGATGCAAAGTTAATAATGATAGTGCAACTTATTTGTGGCACTGCCGTTTGGGTCATATCGGTATAAAGCGCATGAAGAAACTCCATAAAGATGGATTTTCGGAATCACTTGGTTATGAATCATTTGATGCTTGCGAACCGTGCCTTTTGGGCAAGATGACTAAAACTCCGTTCTCCGGAACAATGGAACAAGCTACTGACTTATTGGAAATAATACATACCGATGTATGAAATCCAACGAGTGTTGATGCTCGTGGCAAGTATCGTTATTTTATGACCTTCACAAGATGATTTGAGCAGATATGGGTATATCTACTTGATGAAACATAAGTCTGAAATAGTTGAAAGGTTCAAAGAATTTCAGAGTGAAGTGGAAAAATCATCGTAACAAGAAAATAAAGTTTCTACGATCTGATCACGGAGACGAATATTTGAGTTACGAGTTTGGTCTTCAATTAAAACAATGTGGAATAGTTTCACAGCTCACGCCACCTGGAACACCACAACGTTATGGTGTGTCCGAACGTCGTAATCGCACTTTAGTGGATATGGTGCGATATATGATGTCTCTTATTGATTTACCATTGTCGTTTTGGGCTTATGCATTAGAGACAGTTGCATTCACGTTAAAAGGGCACTATCTAAATCCGTTGAGACAACACCATATGAACTGTGGTTTAGCAAGAAACCCAAGTTGTCGTTTCTTAAAGTTTGGGGCTACGATGCTTATGTGAAAAAATTTCATCCTGATAAGCTCAAACCTAAATCGGAGAAGTGTGTCTTCATAGAATACCCAAAGGAAACTGTTGGGTACACTTTCTATCACAGATCCGAAGGCAAGATATTCGTTGCTAAAAATGGATCCTTTCTAGAGAAGGAGTTTCTCTCGAAAGAAGTGAGTGGGAGGAAAGTAGAGCTTGATAAGGTAATTTGTACCTTCTCCCGAATTGGAAAATAGTTCATCACTGAAATCAGTTCCAGTGATTCCTACACCAATTAGTGAGGAAGCTAATGATGATGATCATGAAACTTCAGATCAAGTTACTACAGAACCTCGTAGGTCTTCCAGAGTACGGTCTGCACCAGAGTGGTACGGTAATCCTGTTCTGAAAGTCATGTTACTAGACCATGATAAACCTACGAACTATAAGGAAGCGATGATGAGCCCAGATTCCGCGAAATGGCTGGAGGCCATGAAATCTGAGATAGGATCCATGTATGAGAACAAAGTGTGGACTTTGGTGGACTTGCCCGATGATCGGCAAGCCATAGAAAATAAATGGATCTTCAAGAGGAAGACGGACGTTGATAGTAGTGTTACTATCTACAAAGCTCGACTTGTCGCAAAAAGGTTTTTTGACAAGTTCAAGATGTTGAATACAATGAGATTTTATCACTCGTATCGATGCTTAAGTCTGTCCGAATCATGTTAGCAATTGCCACATTTTATGAAATCTGGCAAATGGATGTCAAAACTGCATTCCTTAATGGATTTATTAAAGAAGAGTTGTATATGTTGGAAATATGCCCTAGAGGCAATAATAAAAGTATTATTATTATATTTCCTTGTTCATGATAATTGTCTTTTATTCATGCTATAATTGTATTATCCGGAAATCGTAATACACGTGTGAATACATAGACCACAATATGTCCCTAGTGAGCCTCTAGTTGACTAGCTCGTTGTGATCAACAGATAGTCATGGTTTCCTGGCTATGGACATTGGATGTCGTTGATAATAGGATCACATCATTAGGAGAATGATGTGATGGACAAGACCCAATCCTAAGACTAGCACAAAAGATCGTGTAGTTCATTTGCTAGAGCTTTGCCAATGTCAAGTATCTCTTCCTTTGACCATGAGAGCGTGTAACTCCTGGATACCGTAGGAGTGCTTTGGGTGTATCAAACGTCACAACGTAACTGGGTGACTATAAAGGTGCACTACAGGTATCTCCGAAAGTATCTATTGTTTTATGCGGATCGAGACTGGGATTTGTCACTCCGTGTAAACGGAGAGGTATCTCTGGGCCCACTCGGTAGGACATCATCATAATGTGCACAATGTGACCAAGGGGTTGATCACGGGATGATGTGTTACGGAACGAGTAAAGAGACTTGCCGGTAACGAGATTGAACAAGGTATCAATATACCGACGATCGAATCTCGGGCAAGTAAAATACCGCTAGACAAAGGGAATTGTATACAGGATCGATTGAGTCCTTGACATCGTGGTTCATCCGATGAGATCATCGTGGAACATGTGGGAGCCAACATGGGTATCCAGATCCCGCTGTTGGTTATTGACCGGAGAACGTCTCGGTCATGTCTGCTTGTCTCCCGAACCCGTAGGGTCTACACACTTAAGGTTCGATGACGCTAGGGTTATAAAGGAAGCTTGTATGTGGTTACCGAATGTTGTTCGGAGTCCCGGATGAGATCCCGGACGTCACGAGGAGTTCCGGAATGGTCCGGAGGTAAAGATTTATATATAGGAAGTCCTGTTTCGGCCATCGGGACAAGTTTCGGGGTCATCGGTATTGTACCGGGACCACCGAAAGGGTCCCGGGGGCCCACCGGGTGGGGCCACCTGCCCCGGGGGGCCACATGGGCTGTAGGGGGTGCGCCTTGGCCTACATGGGCCAAGGGCACCAGCCCCTAGAGGCCCATGCGCCAAGATATAGGAAAAAGGGGAGAGTCCTAAAGGGGGAAGGCACCTCCGAGGTGCCTTGGGGAGGATGGACTCCTCCCCCCTCTTAGCCGCACCCCTTCCTTGGAGGAAGGGGCAAGGCTGCACCTCCCCCCTCTCCCCTGCCCCTATATATAGTGGAGGGGAGGGAGGGCATCCATACCTGAGCCCTTGGCGCCTCCCTCCCTCCCGTGACACCTCCTCCTCTCCCGTAGGTGCTTGGCGAAGCCCTGCAGGATTGCCACGCTCCTCCATCACCACCACGCCGTTGTGCTGCTGCTGGATGGAGTCTTCCTCAACCTCTCCCTCTCTCCTTGATGGATCAAGGCGTGGGAGACATCGTCGAGCTGTACGTGTGTTGAACGCGGAGGTGCCGTCCGTTCGGCACTAGGATCATCGGTGATCTGAATCACGACGAGTACGACTCCATCAACCCCGTTCACTTGAACGCTTCCGCTTAGCGATCTACAAGGGTATGTAGATGCACTCTCCTTCTACTCGTAGCTGGTTTCTCCATAGATAGATCTTGGTGACACGTAGGAAAATTTTGAATTTCTGCTACGTTCCCCAACAGTGGCATCATGAGCTAGGTCTATTGCGTAGATTCTTTGCCCGAGTAGAACACAAAGTAGTTGTGGGCGTTGATGTTGTTGAATATGCTTACCGTTACTAGTCCAATCTTGTTTCGACGGTATTGTGGGATGAAGCGGCCCGGACCGACCTTACACGTACTCTTACGTGAGACAGGTTCCACCGATTGACATGCACTTGATGCATAAGGTGGCTAGCGGGTGCCAGTCTCTCCCACTTTAGTCGGAACGGATTCGATGAAAAGGGTCCTTATGAAGGGTAAATAGCAATTGGCATATCACGTTGTGGTTTTGCGTAGGTAAGAAACGTTCTTGCTAGAAACCCATAGCAGCCACGTAAAACATGCAACAACAATTAGAGGACGTCTAACTTGTTTTTGCAGGGTATGCTTTGTGATGTGATATGGCCAAGAAGAATGTGATGAATGATATATGTGATGTATGAGATTGATCATGTTCTTGTAATAGGATTCACGACTTGCATGTCGATGAGTATGACAACCGGCAGGAGCCATAGGAGTTGTCTTTATTTATTGTATGACCTGCGCGTCATTTAACAACGCCATGTAAATTACTTTAGTTTATTGCTAAACGTGTTAGCCATAGAAGTAGAAGTAGTCGTTGGCGTGACAACTTCATGAAGACATGATGATGGAGATCATGATGATGGAGATCATGGTGTCATGCCGGTGACGATGATGATCATGGAGCCTCGAAGATGAAGATCAAAAGGAGCAAAAAATGATATTGGCCATATCATGTCACTATTTGATTGCATGTGATGTTTATCATGTTTATGCATCTTGTTTACTTAGGACGACGGTAGTAAATAAGATGATCCCTTACAAAATTTCAAGAAGTGTTCTCCCCTAACTGTGCACCGTTGCTACAGTTCGTCGCTTCTAAGCACCACGTGATGATCGGGTGTGATGGATTCTTACGTTCACATACAACGGGTGTAAGACAGTTTTACACAGCGAAAACACTTAGGGTTAACTTGACGAGCCTAGCATGTGCAGACATGGCCTCGGAACACGGAGACCGAAAGGTCGAGCATGAGTCGTAGGGTAGATACGATCAACATGAAGATGTTCACCGATGATGACTAGTCCGTCTCACGTGATGATCGGACACGGCCTAGTTAACTCGGATCATGTGATCACTTAGATGACCAGAGGGATGTCTATCTAAGTGGGAGTTCATAAGATGAACTTAATTATCCTGAACATAGTCAAAAGACCTTTTGCAAATTATGTCGTAGCTCGCACTTTAGTTCTACTGTTTTAGATATGTTCCTAGAGAAAATATAGTTGAAAGTTGACAGTAGCGATTATGCGGACACTAGAGCGCTTATGTCCTTAATGCACTGCTTAGTGTGCTGAACCCCAAACGTCGTTTGTGGATGTTTCGAACATCGAACATACACGTTTTGATAACTACGTGATAGTTCAGTTAAATGGTTTAAGTAGAGGCACCAAAGACGTTTTCGAAACGTAGCGGAATATATGAGATGTTTCGAGGGCTGAAATTGGGATTTCAGGCTCGTGCCCACGTCAAGAGGTATGAGACCTCCGACAATTTTCTTAGCCTGCAAACTAAGGGAGAAAAGCTCAATCGTTGAGCTTGTGCTCAGATTATCTAAGTGCAACAATCACTTGAATCGAGTGGGAGTTGATCTTCCAGATGAGATAGTGATGTTTCTCCAAAGTCATTGCCACCAAGCTGCAAGAGCTTCGTGATGAACTATAACATATCAAGGATAGATATGATGATCCTTGAGGTATTCGCGATGTTAGACACCGCGAAAGTAGAAATCAAGAAGGAGCATCAATTGTTGATGGTTGGTGAAACCACTAGTTTCAAGAAGGGCAAGGGAAAGAAGGGATACTTCATGAAACGGCAAATCAGCTGCTGCACCAATGAAGAAACCCAAGGTTGAACCCAAACCCGAGACTAAGTGCTTCTGTAATAAGGGGAACAACCACTGGAGCAGCATTACCCTAGATACTTGGTAGATGAGAAGGCTGGCAAGGTCGATAGAAGTATATTGGATATACATTATGTTAATGTGTACTTTACTAGTACTCCTAGTAGCACCAGGGTATTGGATACCGGTTCGGTTGCTAAGTGTTAGTAACACGAAATAAAAGCTACGGCATAAACGGAGACTAGCTAAAGGTGAGCTGACGATATGTGTTGGAAGTGTTTCCAATGTTGATATGATCAAGCATCGCACGCTCCCTCTACCATCGAGATTTGGTGTTTGCGTTGAGCATAGACATGATTGGATTATGTCCATCGCAATACGGTTATTCATTTAAGGAGAATAATGGTCACTCTATTTTGAATAATACCTTCAATGGTCTTGCACCTAAAGGAATGGTTTATTGAATCTCGGTCGTAGTGATACACATTTTCATGCCAAAAGATATAAGATAGTAATGATAGTACCACTTACTTGTGGCACTGCCATGTAAGTCATAATGGTATAAAACGCATGAAGAAGCTCCATGTTGATGGATCTTTGGACTCACTCATTTTTGAAAAGTTTGAGACATGCGAACCATGTCTATTGGTATATATGCATGAAGAAGCTCCATGCAAATGGATCGTTTGGACTCACTTGATTTTGGATCACTTGAGATATGCAAATCATACCACATAGGCAAGATGACTGAAAAGCCTCGGTTTCAGTAAAATGGAACAAGATAGCAACTTGTTGGAAGCAACACATTTTGATGTGTGCAGTCAAATGAGTGCTGAGGCATGCAGTGAATATCGTTATGTTCTTACTTCACAGATGATTTGAGTAGATGTTGAGTATATTTACTTGATGAATCACGAGTCTGAATTATTGAAAGGTTCAAGTAATTTCAGTGTGAAGTTGGAAGATCGTCGTGATAAGAGGATAAAAATATCTATGATATGATCATAGAGATGAATATCTGAATTACGAGTTTGGCACGGAATTAAGACATTGTGGAAATTGTTTCACAACTAATACAGCCTGGAACATCATAGTGTGATGGTGTGTCCGAACATCATAATTGCACCCTATTGGATATGATGCATACCATGATGTCTCTTATCGAGTTACCACTATCGTTCATGGGTTAGGCATTAGAGACAACCACATTCACTTTAAATAGGGCACCACGTAATTCCGTTGAGATGACACCATATGAATTATGGTTTAGAGAAACCTAAGTTGTCGTTTCTTAAAAGTTTGGGGCTGCGACGCTTATGTGAAAAAGTTTCAGGCCGATAAGCTCGAACCCAAAGCGGATAAATACATCTTCATAGGACAACCCAAAAACAGTTGGGTATACCTCCTAATTCAGATCCGAAAGCAATAGGGATTGTTTCTTCAATCGGGTCCTTTCTCGAGGAAAAGTTTCTCTCGAAAGAATTGAGTGGGGGGATGGTGGAGACTTGATGAGGTTATTGAACCGTCACTTCAACAAGTGTGTAGCAGGGCACAGGAAGTTGTTCCTGTGGCACGTACACCAACTGAAGTGGAAGCTTATGATAGTGATCAGGAAACTTCGGATCGAGTCACTACCAAACCTCGTGGGATGACAAGGATGCGTACTACTTCAGAGTGGTACGTAATCCTGTCTTGGAAGTCATGTTGCTAGACAACAATGAACCTACGAGCTATGGAGAAGCGATGGTGGGCCCGGATTCCGATAAATGGCTCGAGGCCATGTAATCCGAGAGAGGATCCATATATGAAAACAAAGTGTAGACTTTGGAAGAACTACTTGATGGTCGTAAGGCTGTTAGGTACATATGGATTTTGAAAGGAAGACAGACAATGATGGTAAGTGTCACCATTGAGAAAGCTCGACTTGTCGTTAAGATGTTTTTCGACAAGTTCAAGGAGTTGACTACGATGAGACTTTCTCACTCGTAGCGATGCTAAGAGTCTGTTGGAATTATATTAGCAATTACTGCATTATTTATGAAATCTTGCAGATAGGATGTCAAAACATTGTTTCCTCGACGATTTTTTGAGGAAAGGTTGTATGTGATACAACCGGAAGGTTTTGTCTATCCTGAAATATGCTAATAAGTATGCAAAGCTCCAGCAATCCTTCTGAGGACTGGAGTGAGCATCTCGGAGTTGGAATGTATGCTTTGATGATGATCAAAGATTTTGGGTGTATACAAAGTTTATGAGAAACTTGTATTTCCAAAGAAGTGAGTGGGAGCACTATAGAATTTCTGATGAGTATATGTTGTTGACATATTAATGATCAGAAATGACGTAGAATTTCTGGAAAGCATATAGGGTTATTTGGAAAGTGTTTTCAATGGAAAACCTGGATTAAGCTACTTGAACATTGAGCATCAAGATCTATAAGGATAGATCAAAACGCTTAATAGTACTTTCAAATGAGCACATGCCTTGACGTGATCTTGAAGGTGTTCAAGATGGATCAGTCAAAGAAGGAGTTCTTGCCTGAGTTGTAAGGTATGAAGTTAAGCTCGACCATGGCAGAATAGAGAGAAAGGACGAAGGTCGTCCCCTATGCTTAAGACGTAGGCTCTCCAGTATGCTATGCTATGTACCGCACCTGAAGTGTGCCTTGCCATGAGTCAGTCAAGGGGTACAAGAGTGATCCATGAATGGATCACAGGACAGCGGTCAAAGTTATCCTTAGTAACTAGTGGACTAAGGAATTTTCTCGATTATGGAGGTGGTAAAAGAGTTCGTCGTAAAGGGTTACGTCGATGCAAGCTTAACACCTATCCGGATAGCTCTGAGTAGAGATACCGGATACGTATAATGGAGCAACAATTTAGAATAGCTCCAAGTAGAACAGTTATTTGGAATAGCTCCAAATAGAACGTGGGAGCTGCATCTAGGAGATGACATAGAGATTTGTAAAGCGCACACGGATCTGAAAGGTTCAGACCCATTGACTAAAACCTCTCTCACAAGCAGAACATGACCAAACCCCAGATCTCATTGAGTCTTGATCACATGATGATGTGAACTAGTTTAGTGACACTAGTAAACTCTTTGGATGTTGGTCACATGGTGATGTGACCTGTCAGTGTTAATCACATGGTGATGTGAACTAGATTATTGACTCTAGTGCAAGTGGGAGACTGTTGGAAATATGCCCTAGAGGCAATAATAAAAGTATTATTATTATATTTCCTTGTTCATGATAATTGTCTTTTATTCATGCTATAATTGTATTATCCGGAAATCGTAATACACGTGTGAATACATAGACCACAATATGTCCCTAGTGAGCCTCTAGTTGACTAGCTCGTTGTGATCAACAGATAGTCATGGTTTCCTGGCTATGGACATTGGATGTCGTTGATAACGGGATCACATCATTAGGAGAATGATGTGATGGACAAGACCCAATCCTAAGACTAGCACAAAAGATCGTGTAGTTCATTTGCTAGAGCTTTGCCAATGTCAAGTATCTCTTCCTTTGACCATGAGAGCGTGTAACTCCTGGATACCGTAGGAGTGCTTTGGGTGTATCAAACGTCACAACGTAACTGGGTGACTATAAAGGTGCACTACAGGTATCTCCGAAAGTATCTATTGTTTTATGCGGATCGAGACTGGGATTTGTCACTCCGTGTAAACGGAGAGGTATCTCTGGGCCCACTCGGTAGGACATCATCATAATGTGCACAATGTGACCAAGGGGTTGATCACGGGATGATGTGTTACGGAACGAGTAAAGAGACTTGCCGGTAACGAGATTGAACAAGGTATCAATATACCGACGATCGAATCTCGGGCAAGTAAAATACCGCTAGACAAAGGGAATTGTATACAGGATCGATTGAGTCCTTGACATCGTGGTTCATCCGATGAGATCATCGTGGAACATGTGGGAGCCAACATGGGTATCCAGATCCCGCTGTTGGTTATTGACCGGAGAACGTCTCGGTCATGTCTGCTTGTCTCCCGAACCCGTAGGGTCTACACACTTAAGGTTCGATGACGCTAGGGTTATAAAGGAAGCTTGTATGTGGTTACCGAATGTTGTTCGGAGTCCCGGATGAGATCCCGGACGTCACGAGGAGTTCCGGAATGGTCCGGAGGTAAAGATTTATATATAGGAAGTCCTGTTTCGGCCATCGGGACAAGTTTCGGGGTCATCGGTATTGTACCGGGACCACCGAAAGGGTCCCGGGGGCCCACCGGGTGGGGCCACCTGCCCCGGGGGACCACATGGGCTGTAGGGGGTGCGCCTTGGCCTACATGGGCCAAGGGCACCAGCCCCTAGAGGCCCATGCGCCAAGATATAGGAAAAAGGGGAGAGTCCTAAAGGGGGAAGGCACCTCCGAGGTGCCTTGGGGAGGATGGACTCCTCCCCCCCTCTTAGCCGCACCCCTTCCTTGGAGGAAGGGGCAAGGCTGCGCCTCCCCCCTCTCCCCTGCCCCTATATATAGTGGAGGGGAGGGAGGGCATCCATACCTGAGCCCTTGGAGCCTCCCTCCCTCCCGTGACACCTCCTCCTCTCCCGTAGGTGCTTGGCGAAGCCCTGCAGGATTGCCACGCTCCTCCATCACCACCACGCCGTTGTGCTGCTGCTGGATGGAGTCTTCCTCAACCTCTCCCTCTCTCCTTGCTGGATCAAGGCGTGGGAGACATCGTCGAGCTGTACGTGTGTTGAACGCGGAGGTGCCGTCCGTTCGGCACTAGGATCATCGGTGATCTGAATCACGACGAGTACGACTCCATCAACCCCGTTCACTTGAATGCTTCCGCTTAGCAATCTACAAGGGTATGTAGATGCACTCTCCTTCTACTCGTAGCTGGTTTCTCCATAGATAGATCTTGGTGACACGTAGGAAAATTTTGAATTTCTGCTACGTTCCCCAACAGTATATGATGCAACCAGAAAGTTTTGTCAATCCTAAAGATGCTAACAAAGTGTGCAAGCTCCAGCAATCCATCAATGGACTGGTGCAAGCATCTCGGAGTTGGAATATACGCTTTGATGAGTTAATCAAAGCATATGGTTTTATACAGACTTTTGGAAAGGCCTGTATTTACAAGAAAGTGAGTGGGAGCACTACAGCATTTCTGATAAGTATATGTGAATGACATATTGTTGATCGGAAATAATGTAGAATTATTCTGCGAAGCATAAAGGAGTGTTTGACAGGAGTTTTTCAAAGAAAGACCTCGGTAAAGCTGCTTACATATTGAGCATCAAGATCTATAGTGATAGATCGAGACGCTTGATAAGTTTTTTTTTCAATAAGTACATACCTTGACAAAGATTTTGAAGTAGTTCAAAATGGAACAGTCAAAGAAAGAGTTCTTGCCTGTGTTACAAGGTGTGAAGTTGAGTAAGACTCAAAGCCCGACCACGGCAGAAAATAGAAAAGAGAATGAAATTCATTCCCTATGCCTCAGTCATAGATTCTATAAAGTATGCTATGATATGTACCAGACCTATTGTATACCTTGCTCTAAATTTGGCAAGGGAGTACAATAGTGATCTAGGAGTAGATCACTGGACATTGATCAAGAATGTCCTTAGTAAGGACTACGGAAATATTTCTCGATTATGGAGGTGATAAAAGAGCCCGTCGTAAAGAGTTACATCGGTGCAAGCTTTTACACCGATCCAGATGACTCTAAGTCTCAATCTGGATACATATTGAAAGTGGGAGCAATTAGCTAGAGTAGTTCCGTACAGAGCATTGTAGACATAGAATATTTGCAAAATACATACGGCTCTGAATGTGACAGACCCGTTGACTAAACTTCTCTCACAAGCAAATACATGATCATACCTTAGTACTCTTTGGGGGTTAATCACATAGCAATGTGAACTAGATTATTGACTCTAGTAAAACCCTTTGGGTGTTGATCACATGACGATGTGAACTATTGGTATTAATCACATACAGATGTGTATATTGGTGTTAAATCACATGGTGATGTGAACTAGATTATTGACTCTAGTGCAAGTGGGAGACTGAAGGAAATATACCCTAGAGGCAATAATAAAGTTATTATTTATTTCCTTATTTCATGATAAAAGTTTATTATTTATGCTAGAATTGTATTAACCGGAAACGTAATACATGTGTGAATACATAGACAAAACATGGTGTCACTAGTATGCCTCTACTTGACTAGCTCGTGAATCAAAGATGGTTAAGTTTCCTAGCCACAGACATGAGTTGTCATTTGATTAATGGGATCACATCATTAGGAGAATGATGTGATTGACATGACCAATTCCGTTAGCCTAGCACTTGATCATTTAGTATATTGCTATTCCTTTCTTCATGACTTATACATGTTCCTGTAACTATGAGATTATGCAACTCCCGTTTACCGGAGGAACACTTTGGGTGCTACCAAACGTCACAACATAACTGGGTGATTATAAAGAAGTACTACAGGTGTCTCCAAAGGTACATGTTGGGTTGGCGTATTTCGAGATTAGGTTTTGTCACTCTGATTGTCGGAGAGGTATCTCTGGGCCCTCTCGGTAATGCACATCACTATAAGTCTTGCAAGCAATGTGACTAATGAGTTAGTTGTGGGATGATGCATTATGTAACGAGTAAAGAGACTTGCCGGTAACGAGATTGAACTAGGTATTGGATACCGACGATCGAATCTCAGGCAAGTAACATACCGATGACAAAGGGAACAACGTATGTTGTTATGCGGTTTGACCGATAAAGATCTTCGTAGAATATGTAGGAGCCAATATGAGCATCCAGATTCCGCTATTGGTTATTGACCGAGAATAGTTCTAGGTCATGTCTACATAGTTCTCGAACCCGTAGGGTCCGCACGCTTAAGGTTTCGATGACAGTTATATTATGAGTTTATGAGTTTTGATGTACCGAAGGAGTTCGGACTCCCGGATGAGATCGGGGACATGACGAGGAGTCTCGAAATGGTCGAGACGTAAAGATCGATATATTGTACGACTATATTCGAACTTCGGAAAGGTTCCGAGTAATTCGGGTATTTTTGGGGGTACCGGGGAGTTACGGGAATACGAGGAAGAAGCAATGGGCCTCATGGGCCAAGTGGTGGAAGAGAGGAGGTAGGACGCGCGCCCCCCCTAGCCCAAACCGAATTGGACTAGGGGGCCGGCCCCCCTTTCCTTCTTCTCCTCCCTCTCCTTCCTTCTCCTTCTCTTCCCCTTCCTTCCCTTCTCCTAGTAGGACTTGGAAAGAGGGGGGAATCCTACTTGGAGTAGGATTGCCCCCCTTGGGCGCGCCTTCTCCTCCTTGGCCGGCCCTCCTCCCCTTGCTCCTTTATATACGGGGGCAAGGGGGCACCCCATGACACACAAGTTGATCTATGGATCGTTCCTTAGCCGTGTGCGGTGCCCCCCTCCACCATATTCCACCTCGGTCGTATCGGTCGTATCGTCGCGAACTCATCCCCGAAGCTTTGCTGGATCGGAGCCCGGGGATCGTCATCGAGCTGAACGTGTGCTGGACTCGGAGGTGCCGTATGTTCGGTGCTTGGATCGGTCGGATCGTGAAGACGTACGACTACATCAACCGCGTTGTCATAACGCTTCCGCTTACGGTCTACGAGGGTACGTGGACAACACTCTCCCCTCTCATTACTATGTCATCACCATGATCTTGCGTGTGCGTAGGAAATTTTTTGAAATTACTACGTTCCCCAACAGCTACTTCCTGCATCTACTACTATTACTCCACCAATCGACAGCTATCCATCATGCATCTATGACAACAATACAATACGTGCCTCGCTACTCTTTCTGCCACGAGATGAGAACACCACAAGATTGAACCCACTACAAAGCACCTCTCCCGTCGAAGATAAATAAATCTAGTTGGCCAAACCAAACGGATAGATCTGAGATAAATACAAAGCTATCATAATCATGCATAATAAAGTTTAGAAATGACTCAATTACTTTTCAATGAATAATCTGATCATCAATTCATAATTCATCAGATCCCAACAAACACACCGCAAAAGAAGATTACATCGGATAGAACTCCAAGAAGATCGAGGAGAACATTATATTGAAGATCAAAGAGAGAGAAGAAGTCATCTAGCTACTAGCTATGGACCCGTAGTTGTGTGGTGAACTACTCATACATCATCGGTAGGGCATCAAGGTTGATGTAGAAGCCCTCTGTGATGTCTTGTTACTCTTGAGTGTTTGGGCACCCTAGACGAAAGAGATCACCTCAGAGCCACGATTCATTGTAGTGAAGCTTCATGGTGGTGTTGGGAGCCTCCAATTAAGTTGCGAAGAGAGCCACAACCTTGTTTATAAAGGTTCGGTCGCCGCCTTAAAGGGCAACAGTAGCGGAATCACGACATCTTGCATTATGCGAGGGCGTGAGAAGAATACGGTGATCCTAGTTGCTTCTTGGGGAGCATTATATCTCCACATCACTCCAATGAAGACGTACCTCATCCTAAAGGGAGAGAATTTCGGTAACACATCCTCGTCTTCACCGACTCCACTTGAGAAATTTTTTAACCTTCACTCTGTGCAAGCTATATTGTGTTTATATCTTATGCCTGCTTGTGAGCTTGTTATTGTGCTTGTCATATAGGTTTTCCACCTAGTTGCATGTCTAGTCAACCTATTTTCTTGTCAATCCTAATTTGATCAAAAGCGTTAAAAATGGTAGTTGCCTATTCACTCCCCTTCCAATCAACCATATCCACCCTTTTAGGAGGAAGCTCTATGGAGGCACTATGCTCATCATCGTAGACTGGGACGCCGTCACAACCATCTCCCACATAACCCAGTTCTCCTTGCTGCTCCGCCTCCACCTCATCCTCGTCGTTGTGGTCGTCACCTCTCTCTCTCTCTCTCTCTCTCTCTCTCTCTCTCTCTCTCTCTCTCTCTCTCTTTGAACAGGGATGATGAGAGCGAGTGAGATCAGAGAGAGGATCAGGGGAATAGCGAGTGTGTTGATTGAGTGAGCTCGTTCGCTGGGTTTCGACGTTGCACAAACGATTTGCAGAAGATGACTTGGCACTAGACTTTCGCCGAGATCCGTGCAGCAAGATCAACACACGTTAAGGGCCTGTTTAATTCATAGGATTCTGAAAATGTAGGAATAGGAAAAGTATAGGGTTAGAGTGGCATGCCCACTTGAATCCTATAAGATTAGCAATAGTGTTTGATGCCACATGAAAAACAAAGAAACTATAAAAAGAGGTTGGGGTTATACCTGGCCATGGGAAGCCCGGCCCGGCCGGCCCAGCCCGACGCTGCCCCGAGCCGGGCTCGGGCCTAGATTTTGAGCCCGAAGGCCGGGCCGGGTCGGGCCCGGGCCCGTCATTTTTGCGTTTTTCTGAAGGTCGGGCCGGGCCGGAGCCCGACGGGCTTTTACGTGTTCGGGCCGGGCTCGGGCCTAGAAAACAGGCCCGATGGCCGGGCCGGGCCGGGCCCGGGCCTGGGTTTTTTGCATCGGGCTTGGCTAGGCCCCGCCCGAAGCCCGGCCCGTCCCGAGGTATGGCCAGGTATAGTTGGGGTGGATGTTAGATTTCCTATAAATATAGTACAAAAGATTCCATAGAAAAAATTCCTGTGGGATCCAATTCTATGATTCAAATGACCAATATAGAAAAAAATCTTAAGGATTTCAATCCTTCAAAGATCATATAAAATTCCTTTGAATCAAAGGAGTCCTAAAACAAAGTTTGCTAGAAAAACTTTTCTAGGGAACGTCAGTCAATTATCATTCCCGTTAACCGTTACTAAACAACAGTTACGCATTGGACTCACCAACCAGATACGATACACTTACTCTTATCCGGTCATATCGTAGTACTTCACGATTAATTCGCTTGGATCTTGGAATTTCCTTTGCCTGGAGAAGTATAATTTGGTACGATCTCTGCCAAGAGCGACCTGCTGTGTTCTGTCCTCGGTTATTCCCGCTGTAACATTAGCGACACCACGTAATCCAAACGAACTCATCTCTACAATTCAGTTGTCTTTTAACGCAGCCATTTCGGGTCTGTATCGAGCACACCGAGAGAGTATCATACTCTGTAAAATTCCTTGTACTCATCTAAAGAAAGGAGGCTCTTGCCCGGAAGGTTGGGAACCACGTGTGACAAAGTACGGTGCATCCCGTGCTTGGCCTGCAGCTGGTTCTCGTACGTGCGCCTATATATACTCTTCGAAGCAGCGTGATCAGAACCAAGTACGCACGGCAAGTTAAGTGCAAAGCTAGGCTAGCAAAATAGATAAGCAGGCAGGAGGTCTAGCAATGGCAAACGCCAAGCTTGTAGTCGTGGGGGTGGCCATCCTTGTAATCCTGCTGCACGTGTCTACGTGCGCCATGGCCCGGCACCACGCCAAGCCGGACCCGTGCGCCAGCGAGGACGACTCCGTGCCGGGCATGCTGCACAAGCACAAGCACAAGAAGCCCCACTGCCCCTCGCCGGGCGGCAGCGGTGGTGGCGGCGGCCGCGGAGGCGGCGGCACCCCAGGCGTGATGACGGTGAACGGCTTCCAGAAGGGTCAGGACGGCGGCGGGCCGTCGGAGTGCGACGGCAAGTACCACAGCAACGGTGACATGATCGTGGCGCTGTCGACGCGCTGGTACGAGGGCGGACGCCGGTGCGGCAAGATGATTCGCATCACCAGCAAGCACAACGGGCGCACCGTGCAGGCCAAGGTGGTGGACGAGTGCGACTCCAACCACGGCTGCAAGACCAACATCGTGGACACCTCCGAGGCCGTGTGGAAGGCGCTCGGGCTCGACAGCAACATCGGCGAGGTGCCCGTCACATGGTCCGACGCCTGAGGCCATACCCGCCGGCCATGGATTCCAGGTTGCTCGAAGCCAGTCACGTACGGTGTGCGTGGAAAAGGTCTCTAGCTGCTTCCTGGACCTGGGTACGTAGTACGTATGTATACGTTTGAAGTGCGAGTGTCTTTTGTGTCAATCTCGATGAGTAGGTAGCTTGTCGAGTAGTTACTTCGTTGCTGAATAAAACTACTACCTCTGTCGATGGTAGTGCGGGTTTATCTTGTACTACTAATATCCACGCGTGTGTACGTGTCGGTGTCAGTCTAAGTTTACTATCGCTGTTTTCTGTTGTGAGAATATATAATATAATGCTACTCTCGTATTAGCAATAACACTTTTTGCTTCGGTGTACCCCTCTAAACACATTGACGGCTGAGATTTCTATACCCTTTCATAATAAAAGGTAGGATGATATTTTCACCCGCGCCGATATGCGGCCTGTGCATGAATCGAACTCAAGATCTCTTGGTCTAAGGAGGACCACACTAACAAACTAGGGCATCCTAATGCTTGTGTGTCTTTACTTCTCCTATTTTTTTTTCTACTTCATTTCGCGGCTGGGCCGGATCATTGTTGAATCGGTTCTTTTATCACTACTGGCAAACATGCCCGGGCGTTGCAACGGAAGAAAATTTTATCTCTCATACACACTCTCGAGACATCGGTAAGTCTCTAGAAATCTTGCATGACGTCAGATGAAAACAACATGATATGTGATGTTGCGCAAAAAACATAGAGATGCGATAATTTTTGAAGTGTACTCAAGGGGTTTCCAACTTGTGGTTGAGATGGTTAGGTGGACAGTGATATCCCCAACCCATCAGGTTTCAAATCCTGGTGCTCGCATTATTTCTGGATTTATTTCAGGATTTTCGGCGATGCGCTTTCAGTGGGAGGAGACGTTCCCGTCGACCACGAGGTGCCTACGGTAACTTCGTAAATCTCAAGATGATATGCCGGCTCAGTCTTTCGGAGGTGCTCATAAGGGTAGGGTGTGCGTGTGTACGTTCATAAGGGTGAGTGTATGCGCGTGTATGAGCGCTTGTGTCTGTACTGATGCTAAAAAAAATCTACCTATTTGTAGGTATCCTTTACGCATTTGTTGTCGTTCCTCCTCAGTGATGTGCAATAAATATTTGCATTACGATGAAAATAGCAAAGTACATTCTATTAATTAATGATTGCATATGCATAAGAGCATTTTTTGTGTCTTACTGATATATTTGTTTGTATTTGTAATCCAAGTAAAGTCTTAATTTGGTTGCAAACATATTAGAAAGCTTCATCGAAAACAATCAATTAGTAAGGACATGCATACCAAATGTTTAAGGTTGCATATCAACATCGATATTCTTAAATAAACCATTACGAAAACAATTTAAAACAATATGAAAATCAAAGTTAAGGCATTGGTTTACGTAAAGCTTGTATCAACAACATTGTAATACATCCCACAAAAAAAGTAACAATGTAATATATACACGTTTAATATTTTTCAATTTCTTGGTCAACATTTTTTAAAACATATTTAGTTTTGATGTCTACATTTTTGTACACATTCTACATGTTTTGTAACATCAGGAACATTTTTATATACACGTTTGACATTGTCCAAACACATGATTTGAAAACTTATATTTTTTATGTCTACTTTGTTCCATACACATAGTATATTTTTGTATACAATTTTCTTATGCATTAAAAACATTTTTCGTGCACATTTAACATTTTTTAATGCATGACCAAAAAAATTCAGAAAAAGATGAAAATTATATTATTATTTTCCATACGCACTCTACATTTTTCGTATATGATGGAAACTGTTTTTCTATACAAGCTTAACATTTTTTAATGCATGATTAACATTTTTTCAAAGTTTGCATATAAGTGATTTTTATAATTGAAATATTCAGAGTACATTAAAATAAAGAAAAAAATAATGTAAAAATAACTGAAAAAATAAGTGTTGAAGGCCGCGTTGTGCCGGCCCCATCGGGCAGCTGGCGTGACAGTGTGCCCAATATCCTATGCCCACCGGTCCTAAGAGAGAAAAGGGGGAGATAAAACAAACCAGTGTGGGATTGTACTGGGTCTCCAGGATGGAAGAGCAAACTTCTAACCAGTTAGGGTGGCCAGGCACTTATCATACATGGGGGATCGCTGTGTGTTGAATCAAAAGCAACGACCAACTTATAAAGAGAAAAAAGAATCGTTTTTTCCACCTACCCGTGGCATAGGGGGTAATTCATGCGAACTCTAGGGGAATTTCACGATGGACGGCCAGACGCAATCCTGCTTTTATTATTAGGTAGAGAAAAAAATTTCGTTTGTCTACTAGTTTTCTTCCTTTTAGAAAAAATGATCACCCTTATTAAATTATGTTCAAATTTTAAAAATGTTCCTTTTGATTTATTTTTCATAAAGTACAAATATTCACATTTAAAAAAATGTTCAGATATGTCAAAAAATTGTTCATGTCTTTCAAAATTGCTCAGAATGCCATAACACAAATATATTTTAAAAAGAGCAAAGAAAATTTGGAACACAACTTTTTTTTTGAAAAACACTACAAAGTTTGAAATTTTCATACAAAAACAGAAAATGTGAATAAAAAATTGAAACAAATTATTTTGATTTCCGTGAGCATTTTTTGTATTTGTGTAGAAAAAATTTGAATACAGAATTATTTTCTAAATTCGAAATAAGTTTTGAAAGCACAAACATTATTTGAAAATGCAGAATTGTCGTAATGACAAAAACTTACAGCCCAATAAATTTTTTGGTCCATTTGAATGATATAAAAAAAGGTACTCTGAGACGGAACCTACAGCCCAACCCGAACGCCCCACCCAAACTTTTTTCCATTTAAATTAGTGAACACTAGTCATCTACCTGTGCACCTGCACGGCCTAGAAATTATAGCTATATATTTTATAAATAAATTTACATTTATATGTAAATGGAAGTGTTTCATTTTTTGATATCATACAACTGGAAAGATGCTAATTTATTCAACCTGTTGCACAAATAGGAATAACATTCGTTCAGTTGATATTTATTAAGATGATAATATTCATATTTTGTTATGCATGAAAATTTACGTGCCTGTTTTATTTTACTCTGCACGATCTTCTTTTTGTACGATGGGATTAAATTATTAATTTTCAAACAGGCATTTCTTAGCTGGGGGCATGAATATTTTTAGTTTTATATACGTGCTCTTTTTTCAATGAGAAGGCACATTTTTTTTCCAAGGTGGCACGTGCTTTTTCTAGGAACTTAGACGTGGGTGTTGAGTATATTTTTTTAGAAGTGCGAGTTTTATTTATGTACATGGTGAGAAGTTTTATTCCGGACGTACATGGTGATTCTTTTAATAAGACATGGTTCTCTTTTGTTTGTACGCATGGATTTCATCCCTTACGTGCATGGTGTTTCCTTGCATGGCCCTGTAGTAGATCTTAACCATAAATGCATGGTCTTTCCTTAGATCAAGGTCACGTGTTTTTTTCCTGGGAAGTTGGATGTGCGTGTGGTTGACTATTTTTTTTCCTGTCCGTTTAGATGTGGGCGTGGAGGACTCTTTTTTTTGGACATTGTGGATCGTATACCAATTGGATTCTAACCACAATCACTTATTTAATCTCAAGCGTTGATTTAGAATCTAAAGGTTAAATTTATATGTTTTTTGAGAATTAACGTGGAGGCTTCGTTGGTGCTTCCAATTAGTAAATATAAGATTTTCTTAAATTCGCTAATTTTGTTTTCAAGGTCATGAACTTTTTTCGTATCCAGGAACTATTTCAACTTTTACAAATGCTTTATAAAAGCATGTAATTTTTTTCAATTTCATAAACATTCTTTTCCAAAATGGATGAACTTTTTTTCAAATCGGTGAATGGTTGGGCCGGCCTAATAGTCCACCGACGGAAGCAATGCCGTTGCCCTGTTGGGCAAGGACTTAGTTTTTTTTCCTATTCTATTTGTTCATTTTCTATTTTTTTCATTATTTTATTTTTTCTATTTTTGAACTTGATTATACATTTTTAAACCTGTTTTAAAATTTGAAATATTTTTGGAATACCAAAAAATGTTATTGTTTTCGAATTTTTTTTACAAATTATGAAATTGGTCTGGAATTTCAAAAAAAGTTTCCCATTTTTGAATTTTTTTCATAAATTTAATAAATGTTGACAAGTTTTTAAATAGTATGTGGTTTGCGATTTGTGTACAACATCAATGTTTGGGAATTTATTAACAACTTTGGAAAAAGGCTTCAGGTTTAGAGAATTTTCAAACACAATTTGAAATTCAAAATTGTTGTCGGATTTTAAGAAATAATTCGGTTATAAAAAATGTTCATGTTGATTGATAATGACAGAAATTGCAAATAACAAAAGCTTGCCCTACCGAACTACCCGAACCACCACCTTTAAACATGATGCGCTTCTTGACATGCATTAAATAACACTAAATTTTGCCATGCTTATGGCAGGCCTCCATACAATAATTGAAGGAATTCAAACACTAGATGCACGTTGCGTCACGTTTGGCTAGTATTTTTGAGTTTTTCCACGGGAAAACCCTAAATATGCATAAAACGTCATAACTCAATGAAATTTATCATGAATACTTGGCACGGTGATGCTGGTGTATGAAAAAAATTTGGGTCTGTTTTATTGATGTGAGAAAAAAGTGCATGAAGACTTGCCCTATTAGCCTACCCGAACCACCACCTTTGAACATGATGTACCTCTTGACATGCATGGAGTGACATCAAATTTTTCTAGCATGTGGGCATGCTCATGGCAGGCATCCATACAAAATTTGAAGGAATTCGGACCCCGAACGCACGTTGCGTCAAGTTCGGTTAGTGTTTTGGGGTTTTTTCATCGGGAAAATCCTATAAATGCATAAAATGTCATAAATCAATCAAATTTATCATGAATGCTTGGCATGGTGATGCTAGTGTGTGCAAAAAATTTGGATCCATTTTTATTGATGTGAAAAAAGTGCATCCAGACTTGCCCTACCGGCCTACCCAAACCACCACCTTTGAACATGGTGTGCTTCTTGCCATGCATGAAATGGCACCAATTTTTGCCAGCATGTGGGAATGCTCATCATAGGCTTTGCATGCCAGTTTAAAGGAAGTCGGACACCGAACGCATGTTGCATCACGTTCGGCTAGTGTTTTAGGGTTTTTTCATGGGGAAAACCCTAGAAAATGCATAAAATGTTAGAACTCAATGAAATTTATCATGGATACTTGGCATAGTGATGTTATTGTGTGAAAAAAAACTTGGGTCGATTTTATTGATGTGAAAAAAGTGCATCCAGACTTGCCCTGTCGGATTACCCGAACTAACATCTTTGAACACGGTGTGCTTCTTGCCATGCATGAAATGACACCAAATTTGGCCAGCATGTGTGTCGTGCATACGACCATCTATGGGATCATGGTGACCCCTTTGCGGTTTGACTGGAGGGATCATCAAGCACAAAGAGCAGATCTAGCAATCAACGTAGTAGTTTACCCAGGTTCGGGCCATTGTGAAGCGTAAAACCCTACTCCTACTTTGATGTATTTGATGTTTGTGCACAAGTACAAGCAAAGCCATTGTCCGGCAAGATTGCGCGGGAAGTGTAGCTACGCGTGTAATTGGGCAAAGTGTTGACCTTTGTAAAGGTAGCCATGGGCCTCCTTTTATAAAGAAAGGGGCTACCACGCAGTGGCAAAATGGTCTTTACATAAGGTAAATAGTGGCTACAGTGCTAAATACCTAACTCTGGCGGGTTAGGACAAATGCATAAATTGCGTCATGAGGTGTCGCCTTGATGGATCTCCCCGAAAAGGATCGTCTCTCCTTCTGCGTTGTTCGCCCATCTACCTCATATTTCTTTGACATGCTCCTGGGACGGGTGTCATTAAAGTTGTATCTTTGGCGGTGAGCTGCCACGTGCACACACAAGACTCACCTAACTACCCGCCCGCTCGATACCTATACGACAAGTGACAAGCTGGTCACTTAGGTGGAGCGGTGGCAAGGTAGTGGGATCTTGTCGGGCTGGGAGCTTGCTGGGTCTTCATTACCTTGCCGGCAACTCCAAGCTTGACCTTCCGTGCTTGTGATCGTTGGCTTGGATGTCTTATTTATCTCTTCATCTATTAGTCTTGAGTTTGATCTGAATTATCCTCCGGTAAGCCTTGTCGTCGGGAAAGGCTGCCACTGCCTGTACACAAGTCCAGGGTACTAAAGTACCCAAACTTTAGTACACCGACAATGTGGGCTTGCTCATGGCAGGCTGCCATGCAAAATTTTAAGAAACTCGGACACTGAAGACACGTTGTGTCACGTTCGGCTAGTGTTTTATGTGTTTTTCACCAAGAAAACCCTAGAAAATGAATAAAATGTCAGAACTCAATGAATTTTCAAGGATACTTGGAATGGTGATGCTAGTGTGTGAAAAAAAATTGGGTCCATTTTATTGATGTGAAATAAAAGTGCATCCAGCCTTGCCCTGCGGGCCTACACAAACCACCACCTTTGAACATGGTGTGCTTCTTGCCATGCTTTAAATGACACCAAAGTTTACCAACATGTGGGCATGCTCATGGAAGGCCTCCATGCAAAATTTGACGAAATTCTGACACAGTACGTCGTGTCACGTTCGGCTAGAGTTTTAGGGTTTTTTCACTGGGAAAACACGAGAAAATACATAAAATGCCAGAACTCAATGAAATTTATCATGGATGCTTGGCATGGTGATGCTAGTGTGTAGAAAGAATTTGGGTCCATTTTATTGTTGTGGAAAAAAAGTGCATCCAGACTTACCCTACTGGTCTACCGAACAACCACCTTTGAACACGATGTGGTTCTTGCCATGCATGAAATGACACCAAATTTTGCCAGCACGTGGGCATACTCATGGAAGGCCTCCATGTAAAATTTGAAGGAATTCAGAAACCGGACACACATTGTGTCACGTTTGGCTACTGTTTTAGGGCCTTTTCACTTGGAAAACCCCTCAAAATGCATAAAATGTCAGAACTCAATGAAATTTATCATGGATTCTTGGTATGGTGATCTAGTGTGTGGAAAAATTTGGGTTCATTTTACTGATGTGAGAAAAAGTGCATCCAGACTTGCCCTACTGGCCTACCCAAGCAACCACCTTTGAACATGTTGTGCGTCTTGCCATGCATGAAATGACACCAAATTTTGCCAGCACATGGGCATACTCATGGCAGGCCTCCATGCAAAATATGAAGGAATTCCGAAACCAAACACAGGTTGTGTCACGTCCGGCTAGTGTTTTAGAGCTTTTTCATCTGGAAAACCCCTCAAAATGCATAAAATATCAGAACTCAATGAAATTTATCACGGATGCCATGGCATGACCAACACTTTAATGAATAGGACATCACAAACCTTAGCATCAATATTTTTACTAGCTAATGATTATCCCCTAGCAAACCTTCATATCATAACCTCAATATCATTAATAAATGCATTATATGCAGTTATCTACGTGCTAGTTTTTATTTTATCACTCTTGCATCCCTATCTTTTTGGACCAAATATACAACTCATGCAAATTACCACTATCTATTCAACTCTCAAAAAGATATAAGTCAAGCATGGGAGTGCAGTTGATTTCTATAAATATAAGTATCGTAGTGCTCTAAAGATATAAGTGAAGCATATGAGCAATTGCCTCAACTCAAAAGATATATGTGAAGTTCAATGAGCATTCTATAAATTGTGATGAATGTGTGCCTCTCATAATTGGTGTGGTCAGGAAACAATGATTGTGGACACAAGCAAAAAAATATAATACATGACGCTCCAAGCAAAATACATATCATGTCATGAATAAAAATATAGCTCCAAGTGATATTGCCAAACGATTGGAGACGAAAGAGGGGATGCCTTCCGGCGCATCCCCAAGCTTAGATGCTTGAATATTCCTTGAATATTACCTTGGGGTGCCTTGGGCATCCCCAAGCAAAGGGTCTTGCCCCTTCTTATTCTTTCATCCATCGTCATCTCACCCAAAACATGAAAACTTCAATCACACAAAAATCAATAAAACCTCGTGAGATCCATTAGTATAATAAAAATAACCATTAGCTTAAGTACTATCATAAATAGATTCATAATTGTTCTTGCATAATACCTAATGTATTATATCATCTCCATTACTTATACCTCCGGTACAATCCATAGAAACATCAAAACAAGCACACTATGCAATAAAAAAAAAGTCTGTCTAAAACAGAACAATATGTAATGTTGGAATTTTTAGCCATACTTCTATAACTACAAAAATTCTAAAAAATTAGTACATCGTAAAAACTTTGCGTAGCAGCACTGTATGAAAGTTTCATCAATTGATCACGTTCCAGGAAAGAGAGACAATTCACGCGCTGGACGCTAAACTTCTGTTTTTGCACAGAACCAAATAAACAGTCATCGGCATCAAGCGAAAGGCTTTACTTGGCAAAAAAAAATCAAAATAAAAGATACAGACATAATCATTACAATAACAATAATCATGTTGACTCAAAAAAATGAAATGGAAATATTAAAGATAACTATCGGGTTGCCTCCCAATAAGCGCTACTGTTTAATGCCCCTAGCTTGGCATAATGCATATTTTCATGTTTTGTCATCCTTCAAAGCAATTCCATAGGTGGCTCTCATTATATATAGATTCATAAGGAGGTTTAATTCTCTTCCTAGGGAAATGTTCCATTATTCTCTTTATTAGTGGAAATTGGAACCATATATTACCTACTTTCATATCAATTATTGCACCTATGGTTCTCAAAAATGGTCTACCAAGTATTATGGGACAAGACGGATTACATTCAATATAAAGCACAATAAAGTCCACGGGTACATAATTCCTATTAGCAAGTATGAGCACATCACTAATTTTGTCCAAAAGCTTTTTAATTGTAGAATCCGCTAAGTGCAACTTTAGGGAAAATTCATCCATATTAGTGAAACCTAGGACATCATATAAAGCTTTTGGCATAGTAGAAGCACTAGCTCCTCGATTACACAAAGCATTACACTCATAATCTTTGATGTGAAGTCGGCCCTACGACTGTTTTTCTTGACTCGCCAAAAAGTCAAGGAATGTGTGGCCATGTGCGACTGCTTGAGAACCCCCGACTTCGTCGTTGTGTGCCATGTTTCCTAAAGTTCAATTTGCTTGTTTAATTCTAGAACTAATAAAATGAATAATGACATAAAAATGGCCTATGTTTTGCCAGAATGTCATTACATTCCCGTTCAAGCAATCCCAGGCACTCGATATATCCTTCTTTCTAGCACAAGTCATGTCGAAATTAATAGAAAATTTTGGCATGACCGTTGCTAAAAAATGGGACATATCGAGCGTGTAACTTTGCCGAACGAAAATGAATATATGTTCTGGAAAAACATAGGCCACTCGGAGTTTCCCTCCAAACAACAAAAGCCAAGATAGCACTTGGGCAAGCACATACACATGTAGTAGACATATCCATCATATTTCCAAATATCGACATCAATGTCCAAATATAAATGTGTGACAACACTAGTACTACCACGACACTAGTCCACATATCAAATGGACAAATAGACCATATTTACTCACTAGATGGATGTCGAGGATGCGGGTGTCGTCGATTATCTTCTATCCATCGTCAAGCGGCTCGTCTGTGATCTACACTGCAGCACATGAGCATTCGAAGCAGCAACATCATCACAGCAGCATCGTAAAGTTATTTTTTATATAAAAGTTTGTTCAAACTTGATATGCTATCCAAATAAATTATATTATCACTGAAATAAATTGTACATAGACAAATTTGAGAAAAAAGCATCCTAGCTACGACCTATTTTCTATTATGTCATGTTTGTACTAATCAAACTTTTTCATAGTAAGCAAATTCCTTTTTAGCTCAAATTTTGTCCACCGTTAAGTATAGCTTTTTCCTATGCAAAATTTTGTCTGCCAAAGCTGGTTATCTCAATATTAAAATGACTAAAGATCTCTGTCTAAAAATGACCATGATGTATAAGTCTGAAAATTTCAGTCTGAAAATGACCATGATTTAAAGACCATGATGTGCCCAAAGTTAACTGGCCTTTGTTAACTATATCTATCATATATTTAGTTAACTGAAACTATCCAAAAAATTCATTTGACTTAACTGAAACTGTTAAGTTACAAAACCATCTCAAGTGTTTTAACTGCCAACTGAAACGGTTAAGTTCTAGAACCATGCTATCAAGGTTAGGAGGTGTGTCGAGTTTGGGTCAGTACTCCAAGTCCCAGAAAATAGACCTCGTTTTTAATACCTTCAGCGGTGGCTCCGACGCCTTTTTATACTTTTCATGCATGAGGCACTCTTTCCAGTTTTCAACAAATCATAGATTTTGATGCCGCTCCTCTTACGTGGAGGTCCTCGGTGCTCAGCCTTACCATTGAATAGATCTCCATAATTTCTTCACAGGCCATCCTTCTTGAGCCATCTTCGATGTCCCATGTACATGATTTTTGAAGACTCGCCATCTTTCGGTAGCTGCTGAGATGTCGCATCATCCTGCACCTGGTGCGTCTGCAATATTCGTGGCACACCTGACCCGAGACATATCCATAACCGAGAAATTCATGCACCATCATGATCAGTGTGACTCTTGTATCGAAATACTCTCCTGTGCTAGCGTCCCATGTCTTGACCGATGTTGTCCATAATCTGTGTAGCTCCTCTTTCAGTAGCCCCACATATATATATTAATATCATTTCTCCCGGTTGTTTCGGCCCTTGAATCAGCATACTCACATCTATGTACTTGGTATTCATGCACTTCAGGGGGAGGTTGTACATCCATACAAACACGGGTCTGAAAGTGCTAGTATCGACTAGAGGGGGGGTGAATAGGCGATTTTTATTGAAAGTCTTCAAAACATGATAGTTTCGAAGACACAGCAGAAATGACCTAATTGATATGCAGCGGAAGATAAACTACAATAAGCAAACCATAGTCAAGTATGCAATGATGTGAAAGTACAGGACTAATAGCAGCTAAGTAGTAAGGATCAGGATGGAAGATAGTATGAAGCCAATCAACAGTAGTAGTCAAGCATTGAAGTCAAACAGGTACACAGATAGGCAATGACTTCACGAAGACAAACTTAAGTAAAGGAAGGAAGAGGATAGAACCAGTCACTTGTTGAAGACACAGGATTTGTTGGACCAGTTCCAGTTGATGTGACAACTGTATGTCTGGTTAGGGAGGCTGAGATTCAACTCAGAAGACCGTGTCTTCACCTTATTCCCCTTGAGCTAAGGACACACAATCCTCGCCCAATCACTCTGGTAAGTCTTCAAGGTAGACTTCCAAACCTTCACAGACTTCATTCACCGGCAATCCACAATGACTCTTGGATGCTCAGAACGCAACGCCTAACCGGCTGGAGGATTCACAGTCCTCAAGTGTAATAAGTCTTCAGGTCACACAGACAGAAAGACTTCAGTGGTGCCTAACACTCTTTGGCTCTGGGTGTTTGGGCTTGGTCCTCGCAAGGATTTCTCTCTCTCTCAAAGGCTTCGAGGTGGGTTGCTCTCAAACGACAAAAGTCGTGCACTAACTCTGAGCAGCCACCAATTTATGGTGTAGGGGGTGGGCTATTTATAGCCACTGGGCAACCCGACCTGATATGTCCGAAATGACCCTGGGTTACTAAGGAACTGACACATGTTCCAACCGTCAGATTTCAAACACACACGACAACTTTACTTGGGCTACAAGCAAAGCTGACTCATCCAGCTCTGGATAAGATTTGCTCTCATTGTCTTCGCTCGAAGACATAGGATTTGGGTTGAGCATCACTTCAGTCATTCTGACTTAGTTCACTTGGACCCCACTTAACAGTACGGTGGTTCCTATGACTCAACAAAGAAGAAAAGGAGACAGCGAAACAACACAGTCTTCGCGCTCCATAGTCTTCACTCAATGTCTTCTCATGTCATAGTATTCAATATGAATATCTTCACATACCACCATTGTCTTCAATGTCTTCATACATTTTTAGGGGTCATCTCCGGTAGGTAAACCGAATCAATGAGGGACACTACCTGCGTTATCCTGCAATTCTCACAAACACATTAGTCCCTTAACCAACTTTGTCGTCAATACTCCAAAACCAACTAGGGGTGGCACTAGATGCACTTACAATCCCCCCTTTTTGGTGATTGATGACAAACTGGTTGAAGTTTTCAACGGGGATAAAGTATGTGAAATTGTAAAGGATAGGGTATTGTCTTCATAAGTAGCAAGGGCTCCCCCTGAAGATGTGCATATAAGTAATTTGCTTTTGGAATGCAAATGCACATGGCAGGTTGTACTTGTGGAGATCCTCTTCAACTTATGAAGATAATTCATCATGCATGAAATGATATAGCAAGTAGAATGACATGCATAATGAAAAATGGACGTCTGCAGAATGATCTAAGTGCGGAAGTTATCATCGCACATGCGGAATTTATCATCGCATCACAGTAAAGCAAATAAGTAGCAGACGACCATCGAGTTTAAGTGTTACAACTCAAAGAACCAAATGTTTCAAAAGCAAGAGTTGTAAGCATGAGGCAATATATAAAGCAACCGCCCATATGAACCCGCTTGAAGACTATCAACTCATATGCTTCTCCCCCTTTTGTCAGTAAGGACCAAAAAGGTTTGAAGACATAGAGCATTCTACTCGTCCTCATGAGTAGAGCATTCACACTCACCACACCAGGTGAAGCAGCAGGGTTGTCGTTGTTGTTTGGCGGTGCAGACGTACTTGCTGCAGTGTCGATGCGTGCAGAAGTAGGGGGCGGTGAAGTAGCATCATCTTCATCATCGATCACTCTGGCGTTCACAGTTGCCGCGGAGGAAGAATAGTCAGAGTCTTCAAGGGATGGAGTTCGACGTAGGACTGCAGTCCGTGGAGGAGTGGAGTTAAACTTGAATCTTTCAGTGAAGCCATCGTCTTGAAGATCTGCTTCAGTACTAAGCAGCGTCAAACTCTTCCATGATCGCCGACAAGTCTCGTGAGAAACAAATGCATTCTTGGTGGCAAGATTTCGAATACGATTGACGTCCACCAAGAGGCTTTGCATCTGTCTCTTGAGCCAATAGTGATGCTTATCTTGTTTTTGATGAAGTGCCACAAGAAGTTCCCTGTCATTTAGAACACGAGAGCGCTTCTTAGGCCTTTGGGCAATGGTGCTTTCAGTGGCTTTAGTTTGCGCACGATGAGGCAGACGAGTATTTCCAGCCATTGGATAGATACGTGTTACTGCTTGAATGCCTTCCATGGACTGAGTGAAGCTTTGGTGATCAGCATTTTGAAGACAAAGAGGCTCCTTGGCAGGCTCAGGGTATATGGCTTCAACTGACATATCAACCTCTGGTAGAAAGATCAGATGATTGCGAGCAGAGGGCTGATAGTTGACAGAAGAGTGTCGCTTGATGAGGCGCATGACCCATGGAGCATAGAATTTCAGGCCAAAAAGGTCAGATCCAGATGCAGCAAGTTGCCTGATGAAGAATTCTTGGGAATTGAAGCTGATGCCATTGAGGATGTAAAAGACCAATGTCTTCATGGCTCCTTCAAGTTTAGCAGCTGATGAATGTCCTTTGATAGGCCGTAGAGTTCGCCTGATGATGTGATATATGGTGCGAGGCAGATACTCAAGGTCATCAACAAAGAACCCCGTTGGATATTTAGCGTCAGATGGCAAAGGCTTCATCATGCTCAACATCTGGCTCATATTGGGTTCAGGCTTATGGAAGATGCTCTCTAGTGCATTGCGGTGGAGTTGACAATCAGGTTCATATAGCTCTCCGGGAGTGGGGAGGCATGTAAGCTCAATGACATCAAGAGCTTTGGCTTCATGATGAACGTTTCCAGTCATCCACTCGAGAACCCATGTCTTGATGTCCCTATTGTAGCCGCGAATGTGGAGGGTAGCATAGAATTGAAACAAAAGTTCTTCATTCCAATGTTCTTTGTCAGTCACAAAGCTGAGCAAACCGGCATCACGAAAATAGGCAAGTGCTTCTTCTAAGCACGACAGTCCAGCAATGGCTTCAGTGTCGAGGCGCATATGAGGGAAAATGCGCCCTTGATCATACAGAACGCAGGAGTAATAGCTTCACTGCTGATAGCTCGAGAAACAATCAGGTGATATCCTTGGCTTTGAGTAGGGGTTCTTGGCGCTGTCAAAGAAGGTATTGTGGCTTTTGAAGCCATTTGCATTGAAGGACCTTGTAGAGTTTGCAGTACCTAGGAACCTTGGCAGTCTTGGCTTTGGTTTCTGGACCTGAGGCCTATGCTCAACATGATAATCAAATTGAGGTCCAGAGGCAGTAGGCGGAGGTACCAGAATGGGCCATCGGACAGTGGTTAGCTGACCATGATTGTATGATTCCTCAATTGTATAGGGCCTTGGTGGCGGAACAGGAGCAATGGCAGCAACTGAGGCTTCGGGCTGCACAATAGGTGCTTCAGGAGCAGTTTCCTCATTGGCTTCTGGCACACTAGTTGGTGCAAGCTCCACATTAGCTTCAGCCATGACTACGTCATTGGCTTCACTTGCGTTGGTAGTGGCAACTTCAGGATTTTCAACCTCCACTTGACAAGCTGGAGGGTCGGGCACTGGCACGTTCACATCAGGAACAGCTTCTTCAATAATGGGGGGTGTAGGGACACGTACGTCTTGTTGTCTTTCATCGGCTGATGCAGCCAGAATGTCTTCAGCAGCTTGGGCTTCAGACACGGAGACATTCACAGTTGGAGTGGCTTCAGGAAACACTTAACGTGCAACAGGTTGGTGTTGCACTTCTCCTTCTGGAACGCTCGAAAGAGGGACTTGAGGCTTTTGTCCTTTACGAAGCCTGTGAAATGCTGGCAACGCCTTTGGAGATGGAGTTGGCTGGGCCTCAAAGTCTTCTTCTTCTTCTTCTTGCACGGGTGGTGTAACTTGTTGTTGTTGTTGGGGAGTCTTGTTGCTGTGGGTGATCAGCTCACGATGCATCCTGAGCAATTGGCGTCAGAGGACGACCAATGCTGATGAGTTTGTTGTTCGTGAGAACAGGCGATGATACCACGTTGTGTTCGATCTGAGGAAGAACTTCATCATCTTCAACATTGTCATTTTGACCAATGTCTTCAGCAGCGGTGGGTTCAGTTGCTGGAATGTCTTCAGCTTCATGAGCCTCTGTGGAAGCAGGCTCATGAACTATCATCCATCGTTCTTGATGTTCAGATGCAGGGCGAACCACTGAGATAGGTTCAACTACTAAGGGCTCTGTGGGAGCAGCCCTATTCTTCTTGGTCTTGCACTTCTTCTTGGAGGGAGCGGCATTCGAGGCTTCAGTATTCTTCCTCTTTCTGGCTTCAGCCTCGGCAGCCCTCGTCTTCTTCTATTCTGAAGCGGTTGACAGGACCTTTGGCTTCGAGCCAGTCATGCTGCTTGGGAAGATAATGCGAGGTGCTTCTTGACTTGAAGGTGCAGGTTGGGCAGTAGAGAGCTTCTTCTTCTTTGCAGCCATCCTGGGGTCAATGTCAGGACGACCAAGAGACTTGCGCTTCTCAGCCTCATTGTAGGCAAGCACACATTTGTCAGCCAAACTCTTCATGCGCTCGCGAGAGCCCTGAGCTTCTTCGCGCTTCTTAAGAAAGGCTTCTTTAAGCTCGTGCAGCATGACTTTGAAGTTTCTGACATCTTGCACACTGAGCTTTGCCACATGCTTCTTGAACTGAGCCTTTTCATAGTCAATCTTGTTCTTCAGCTCAATGATGCGCTGAGCGAGAGCTAGCTCTGAAGCAATGGCGCCATTGAAGGAGACGCTGAGGCCAATGGGAAGCTGCAGATCTTCAAAGCTGAGATTTGGTGTGTCAAACCACTCATCAATGAAGTTATGGATGATTGCCACATCGAAGAGAGGCAGGTTGTTGAAGATCTCTGCTTCTTCCTTGCTCTTGATCAGTTGCTCAAGGGCATCATCTGCAAGATCTTCATCGCTGGATAGATCAATGGGTTCTTCTCGCAGAATGGCAGCAGGAGTCAGGGTTTGATCAGTATGCTTGACGATCTGCTTTTTCTTCTCCGTCCTCTTGGAGATACGTGATTGATCTTCAGACTGCACACTGTCTTCAGGAGGTGCAGTGGCCAGAGGCTTCGCACGCGAAGCTTTTGGAGGAGCAGCTGATCTTGAAGCCTTGGGCTTCTTTAGCTTCTGTGGCTTTGGAGGAGGAGCTGGGGCTTCATCAGTGTCAGCATCATTATCAGAATGATCCACTTTGGCACCATGGACTAAGATGTAAGTGATGAGGCCATCAAGGTTGGAAAAGGGGCCGGTGACATTGGGTTCTGCATCATGTGAGCCGTCAGCACGGGGAGCAGAGGGACCAGGGTTGAAGTCTAATCCCAATGACTTGTTTTCTTTGGCCGAAGCCTTTGCATGCTGGAAGTTGCGCTTGAATAGAGTATCATCACGACACCAGAGTAATGATGAGGGATCGGCATTCTCAGGCTGAGGTCCTCGGACCATGCAGGGATAGAAACCCTGTGCAATAGCTTCAGCTCTGTTCTTGGGTTGAAGGCCTCGATAGAGAATATCACCCCAATGACTCTTGATAGCATTCTTCTCTACATATTCCTTGGTCACGAACCTGTACTTGAACCATTCTTCGGCCCAATAGCGTCGAATCCATTGGATTCGTGTCTTGCGCTGATGATAATTTTCTTCAGGATCTGTCTTGTAGAGCTCTGCGAGGTCACCAGGCAGATCTTTTGATGTTCCCCCTCGATGCTGTCTGCCACCCTTCCTTACTGATTTTTCTGTAGCCATGAACTTCAAACTGAATGGCTTCAATACGTTCAAAGGCTTCAAATACTTACGCTTGCTGGTCAAACAGGAACTGGCTTCGGGAGAATTAATGTGATGTTGTAAGTATTCTGCAAACGAATGCAGACTATGAGAACCAAGGGATTCTCCCACGGACATGTACCTGTGACAGCATTAGAGATGCGAGGGAAGGGGAAGAGGTCATATGCATTCTCAGAAGATTTTGAAGATAAATCAGTTTGAAGACATTGACCTCATGATGCGAAGACATTCACTTATATGTTGTGAGTTGGTTCCACATTTGTACGAATCCGTGAATAAGTACAAGTGAGGAATCAAACTAGATATGAAATTTAAGTGAATAGACTAGGCAGTATGAGATGCAGACATAATAGATCTAACATTGTGTAGGCAGAAACCACTTTTGGTAGATAGGATGAATCTTGAAGATCAAAAAGACAGTAAAAATAGAGTTATATTTACCACATGAAGAACTGCTAGATGGGATGAACAGGAGACGGAGCAGTTCAGTCCACCGTGCCCTAACTTGGCGACGGAGGACACCTACGGCGACGGCAGAGAGGACGATGTCCGCGGCCAGCGTGAGGACGGCGTCGGAGAAGTCGCGGCAGCTAAGCGCTTCGTCGCCGGTGTCATCGAGAGCTAGCGGTGGCGCTAGAATTTTGACGAGGTGGAGAGGTGGAAGAAGGATTTCTTTACCGCAGGGGACAAGTATTTATAAGGAGGTGTGCGGCACAGCGCAATTACGCAGGTGTCCCTGGCGGTTCACATCTGAGGGGCACGTGGCAAGCATGCAACATACTCAGAGTTGTCCCACGTTCCCACGCCCGCCAGGCATGTCGGATGGTTGTTCCGGCTTCTCCGGATTTCAACAATAAAGATGAGTCATTTAAAACAGACTTAATGTTTGTCTCTGTGCCTTCTGCTGACAAGGACGCAGAGAAGACATTCGACAGTTTCAATAGAATGCATATGATTTGGACAGATAGAGTTTGAGATTGAAAGCATAGAGAGGTTAGGGTCCGATCACATTCACTTAGTTCAAAGGATTCAACTTGAAGACATAGCTATAAGTGAACGCTGTAAAGGACAGAACACCAGTATATATATATATATATATATATATATATATATATATATATATATATATATATATATATATATATATATATATATATATATATATATATATATCAGAAAGCGATCAAATCATCATAGTGAAGAAAATCATGAAGATAAATTGAAACTGAAGACAAACCAAATGCGAAGTCATTGCAAAAATAACACCATGAGTGAAAACACTTCAAATGGAGAAATTTGGTGGTGGCGTTACCCACCATATAGGAAGTATTAGACCCAGACACGGCGCACAATTATCGTGGCGCTCCGAAGTCAAATTCCATGTTAATGTATTCACACTCAGAATGTAAGTCTTCATTGATTGAAGATATACTTTACTTAGTGTGTTGCACATCTAAGTCATCAACATGCATAAGTGTTAGGATGTGTGCCTGATCATAGGACATTTGAGGATTCCAAGATATTTAGCTCACACCGTAACTTGCAAAACCTTTTCTCATCCAAGGGCTTTGTGAAGATATCTGCCAGTTGCTCTTCAGTGTTGACATGAATGATGTCGATATCTTTCTTCATGACATGATCTCTGAGAAAGTGATGACGAATTTCAATGTGCTTTGTCTTCGAGTGCTGGACTGGATTGTTGGCTATCTTGATGGCACTTTCGTTGTCGCAGAAGAGAGGTACTTGTTTCAGATTGATGCCATAGTCCTTGAGAGATTGCTTCATCCATAGAAGCTGAGCACAACAAGATCCAGCAACAATGTATTCAGATTCAGCAGTTGAGAGTGATACACAGTTCTGCTTCTTTGAAGACCAACAGACAAGTGATTGACCCAGAAAGTGACATGTGCCTGATGTAGACTTGCGATCCACCTTGTCACCAGCATAATCAGCATCCGAGAATCCAACCAAATCGAATTTTGAGCCCTTTGGATACCATAATCCGAGTGTTGGGGTGTAAGCCAAATATCGAAGAATTCGCTTCACAGCTAAGTGATGCGATTCCTTTGGTGCCGCTTGGAATCGAGCACACATGCAAACACTAAGCATAATATCTGGCCTAGATGCACATAGATAAAGTAAAGAACCAATCATGGAGCAGTATACCTTTTGATCGAACTCTTTACCATTGTCGTCGGGACCAAGATGGTGTTTGGTTGGCATTGGCGTCGTGTAACCTTTGCAGTCTTCCATTCCAAACTTCTTCAGACAATCTTTGAGGTATTTTTCTTGAGATATGAAGATGCCATTCCTTTGCTGATGAATTTGAAGACCAAGGAAGAACTTCAGCTCACCCATCATGGACATCTGATATTGCTCTTTCATCATGAATCAAAACTCATCAGTGTACTTCTGGTTGGTGCAGCCGAAGATTATGTCATCCACATATATTTGGCACACAAACAGTTCACCATCATATGTCTTCGTGAAGAGTGTGGGATCGAGAGATCCTGGTTTGAAGCCTTTGCTCTTCAAGAAGTCTTTGATCGTATCATACCAAGCGTGGGGTGCTTGTTTGAGGCCATACAGTGCTTTGTTTAGCTTGTACACCATATCAGGATGTTTTGGATCTTCAAAGCCAGGTGGTTGAGCTACATATACTTCTTCTTCAATCTTGCCGTTGAGAAATGCACTCTTCACATCCATTTGATATAGCAAGATGTTGTGATGATTAGCGTAGGCTAGCAGTATGTGAATAGCTTAAAACCAAGCCACATGAGCAAATGTTTCATCGAAGTCAATTCCTTCTACTTGAGTATATCCTTGAGCCACAAGACGTGCTTTGTTTCTGACGACTTGACCATGTTCATCTTGCTTTTTTCAATATATCCATTTTGTTCCAATAATGTTATGCTTGCGAGGATCAGGTCGCTTGACAAGTTCCCAAACATTTTTCAGCTTGAACTGTTGAAGTTCTTCTTGCATAGCTTGAATCCATTCAGGTTCCATAAAGGCTTCAGCAACTTTCTTGGGTTCTAATATTGACACAAATGAAAAGTGCCCACAAAAGTTTGCTAGCTGTGTTGCTCTTGAGCGAGTAAGTGGACCAGGTGCATTGATGCTATCAATTATCTTCTCAATTTGTACTTCATTTGCAACACGAGGATGAACTAGACGAAGACTTTGCTCTTGCTGATCATTGTCATCGTTGGGAGGATTGTCTTCAGTCTGAGCATTGTCTTCAGGTTGGTTAGGTGCAGAAATGATAAGTTCCTCTTCAGGTTGTGCTTCAGAAGGCATGATTTCACCAGTTCCCATCAGCTTGATAGATTCGTTGGGCGGAGCTTCATCTAGTGTACTTGGCAGGAGTTCTCTTAGTGAACCATTGGTTTCATCAAATCTCACATCCACAGTTTCGATGATCTTGTAGAGATAGAGGTTGAAGACTCTGTAGGAGTGCGAGTCCTTTCCATAGCCAAGCATGAAGCCTTCGTGATCTTTAGGTGCAAATTTCGACTTGTGATGGGGATCCTTGATCTAGCACCTAGCTCCAAATACTCTGAAGTAACTGACATTTGGCTTCTTGCCAGTGAGGAGCTCATAGGATGTTTTGTTCAAAAGCTTATGGATGTAAACACGGTTGATGATGTGACAAGCTGTATCAATAGCTTCAGGCCAGAACTTTCTTGGTGTCTTGTATTCGTCGAGCATTGTTCGAGCCATCTCAATGAGGGTTCTGTTCTTGCGCTCAACGATGCCATTTTGCTGAGGTGTGTATGGAGCAGAGAACTCATGAGTAATTCCCATTGTATCCAGATAAAGATCAAGTCCGGTGTTCTTGAATTCAGTGCCATTGTCACTTCTAATATGCTTGATCTTCACACCATAATTGTTCATTGCTCGATTGGCGAAGCGTCTGAAGACATCTTGCACTTCAGTCTTGTAGAGAATTATATGCACCCATGTGTATCTTGAGTAGTCATCAACAATGACGAAGCCATAGAGACAAGCAGTTGTTGTGAGAGTGGAGTAGTGAGTAGGTCCAAATAAGTCCATGTGTAACAGCTCGAAGGGTTGAGATGTTGTCATGATTGTCTTCGAGGGGTGCTTTGCCCTAGTCATCTTTCCAGCTTCGCAGGCACCACACAAATGATCTTTCTTGAACTTGACATCCTCGATGCCTATGACATGCTTCTTCTTGATGAGTGAGTGTAAGTTCCTCATGCCAGCATGCCCCAGCCTTCGATGCCAGAGCCAGCATTCTGAAGCTTTGTAAGAAGACATACGGCAAGCTGTGGACCTGCTGAGAAATCTACCATGTATAGATCATCTTTCCGATACCCTTCAAAGACTAGAGACTTGTCAGATTCCATTAGTACAAGGCAACGATATTTTCCAAATAGCACAATCATGTTCAGGTCACAAAGCATTGAGACAGACATTAAGTTGAAACCAAGGGATTCAACAAGCATCACTTTATCCATGTGTTGATCCTTTGAGATTGCAACTCTACCTAGACCCAATACCTTGCTTTTACCAGTGTCAGCAAATGTGATGTGACTCTTGTCGGATGGACATAAGGTTGAGTCCATGAGAAGACTTCGATCACCAGTCATATGATTTGTGCATCCGCTGTCCATAATCCATTCTGAAGCTTGGTGACATACCCTACAGTGCAGTTAGGAGGATAGGCTTCACAAAGAGTGTTGTGAAGCATAGGCATTTGACACATACAAGGATTGTCACAGCTTAGATCAAAGTTAGGACACATAGCATGACTGGTAAGCGATTCAGATGTGAAGTATATAGTAAGACATTTTATCATGCGTCCTTAATGTGTTTTAGGTCCCCAGCAATAGCATCGGACGCCTTTGATTGCAGGCTGGAGACCTTTCTCTGCAAAAGAAAGTTAATTCTTCTTCGCCACCCACATCTTCAGGGGTGGCTTGGAAGCAATGAGTCTAAGTGCAGCATCTGAGAATTTTGGCCTTGGAGCCCTAGCAAATAGCCTTGCAGGAGATGAATAATACTCATATGAATAAGAAGAAAAGTTCTTAGTTCTATGAACATAGCGGTTTGAAGACACACATTCCTATTCATGAGTCTGAGTATGATTTCCCTGCAAAACATTGGCGTTAGGGTGACTCAGGTGTGTCATGTATCTGTATGAAGCCTTTGAGCCATATGAAGCTATAGGTCTGGGGTTTGTCTTCTTCCTTGGTGGTGTCATGACGACATTCACAGGAAGATTCTCAATGTACTGCTTAGGTACCCAGATCTTCTTCATAGGTGGTCCATTCCTGCAGTTAGTACCAATATACCTGGCAAACACTTCACCATTCTGATTCTTAAACAGTTTATAGTTTGCATCAAAGGATTCATCAATGATGATAGGGTTAGCGCAGGTAAAGCCAGATAAGGTGGATGGATCCACTGAAGGTTCCTTTGCAGCAACCCATGTGGTTTTGGGATACTGCTTGGGCTTCCAGTAGGAGCCATCAACATTCATTTTCCTCTTGAACCCAACACCCTCTTTCCTAGGGTTTCGGTTCAGAATCTGCTTTTTGAGGACATCGCAGAGTGTCTGATGTCCCTTCAAACTTTTGTACATCCCTGTTTCAAGCAATGTCTTCAACCTAGCATTTTCATCAGCAATAGTAGTGGTATCCTCCGCAGAGGGGTTAGTTACCACATCAGTAGTTGAAGACAATGAAACAGTAGCAGCAGTGGAACATCCAGCAACAGATGTAGCGTTATCATGCTCAATGCATTTTAGACATGGTGGTTCAAATCCATCCTAAGCGGAACTGATCTGTTGAGCAAGTAATGAATCGCGCTCCTTCTGAAGATCTTCATAATCCACTCTTTTCTTTTCAAGATCTTGCTTTCTTTGAAGACATTCAGAAGAAAGCTTCTCGTGATCAGACAAGAGAGCATTATGTTGATCTTGAAGGGCGTCAAACTTGGAATGAAGTCTCTGAAGACTCTCAGCCAATGCTTTTGACTGATCCATTTCTTCACCCAACATATCATCGCTCTTACTAAGCATGTCTTGAACCCTTTCCAAGACTCTTTGTTGTTTAGTGGCAAGGGAAGCAAGTTTGACATAACTGGGGCCAAATTCATCACCTGACTCATCATCACTAGTTTCAAAGAGGTAGCATTCAGTTACCTTATCACCCCTTGCCATGAGGCATGATGAAGATGATGATGATTCAGGTGCAAAGGTCATCTCCTTAAGAGACTCCTTGTAGTCCTCAAACCAAGGATCATGACGAGTGCGATGACCTTCATAGACCTCAGAAAGCTGGTCCCAGATTAGCTTCGCGTGATTGAGGTGCATAACATTCCTGAACTGATTTCGGGACAAATGAGAGCAGATGACATCCTTCGCCATAAGGTTCAGTAGAGTGTACTTGCGAATGTCATTGGCCTCAGCCATCTTGCATAGATCAGTGAGGCCAATCTCAGTGACGGTCCACAGTTCGCTATCCATTGCCATGAGTCGCTTCTTCATCATGGCCTTCCATCGGGGATACTCATGACCGTCAAAGGTGGGGCAAGATATGTTCCTCAATCCTGCAGTCGACATAGCTGAAACTCCAGGTGGTTAAACCGAATCACACAGAACAAGGGAGTACCTCGCTCTGATACCAATTGAAAGTGCTAGTATCGACTAGAGGGGGGGTGAATAGGCGATTTTTATTGAAAGTCTTCAAAACATGATAGTTTCGAAGACAAACGGCAGAAATGACCTAATTGATATGCAGCGGAAGATAAACTACAATAAACAAACCATAGTCAAGTATGCAATGATGTGAAAGTACATGACTAATAGCAGCTAAGTAGTAAGGATCAGGATGGAAGATAGTATGAAGCCAATCAACAGTAGTAGTCAAGCATTGAAGTCAAACAGGTACACAGATAGGCAATGACTTCACGAAGACAAACTTAAGTAAAGGAAGGAAGAGGATAGAACCAGTCACTTGTTGAAGACACAGGATTTGTTGGACCAGTTCCAGTTGCTGTGACAACTGTACGTCTCGTTAGGGAGGCTGAGATTCAACTCAGAAGACCGTGTCTTCACCTTATTCCCCTTGAGCTAAGGACACACAGTCCTCGCCCAATCACTCTGGTAAGTCTTCAAGGTAGACTTCCAAACCTTCATAGACTTTGTTCACCGGCAATCCACAATGACTCTTGGATGCTCAGAACGCGACGCCTAACCGGCTGGAGGATTCACAGTCCTCAAGTGTAATAAGTCTTCAGGTCATACAGACAGAAAGACTTCAGTGATGCTCAGAACGCGACGCCTAACCGGCTGGAGGATTCACAGTCCTCAAGTGTAATAAGTCTTCAGGTCATACAGACAGAAATACTTCAGTGATGCCTAACACTCTTTGGCTCTGGGTGTTTGGGCTTGGTCCTCGCAAGGATTTCTCTCTCTCAAAGGCTTCGAGGTGGGTTGCTCTCAAAGGACAAAAGCCGTGCACTAACTCTAAGCAGCCACCAATTTATGGTGTAGGGGGTGGGCTATTTATAGCCACTGGGCAACCCGACCTGATATGTCCGAAATGACCCTGGGTCACTAAGGAACTGACACGTGTTCCAACGGTCAGATTTCAAACACACACGGCAACTTTACTTGGGCTACAAGCAAAGCTGACTCATCCAGCTCTGGATAAGATTTGCTCTCATTGTCTTCGCTCGAAGACATAGGATTTGGGTTGAGCATCACTTCAGTCATTCTGACTTAGTTCACTTGGACCCCACTTAACAGTATGGTGGTTCCTATGACTCAACAAAGAAGAAAAGGAGATAGCGAAACAACACAGTCTTCATGCTCCATAGTCTTCACTCAATGTCTTCTCATGTCATAGTATTCAATATGAATATCTTCATACCACCATTCTCTTCAATGTCTTCATACATTTTTAGGGGTCATCTCCGGTAGGTAAACCGAATCAATGAGGGACACTACCTGCGTTATCCTGCAATTCTCACAAACACATTAGTCCCTCAACCAACTTTGTCGTCAATACTCCAAAACCAACTAGGGGTGGCACTAGATGCACTTACAGGGTCATATGCTATGGTTGGTGTTTTGGTTGTCAAACAGATTCATGCCATCAGTACTTCCACCAAGCACAATGTTCCTTGGATCACGTGCCAAATATAGATATTCAACATTTAATTTTCTCCACTTGCTAACATCTGCGAGGTGTCTCATCTTCAGATCATCTCCATCGTCCGGCTTCACCCTCTCCGCCTGCCAGCACATGAGCTTTGCTTCCTTAGGGACTACGAAATATCGCTGCAGACGGGGGGTGATTTGAAAGTACCATACAACTTTCTGGGGAGCTTCCTTTCTAGCCATCTTGTATCAAGAAGCATTGCACACTGGACAAGTGGTTTTTTCCGCATGCTCTTTCCGATAAATGATGCAATAGTTGATGCATGTGTGGTATCTAATGTGCAACACATCAAGAGGGCACACGATTTTCATGTCCTCCTCGACACTACTAGGACACAGGTTCCCCGCGGGAAGAACTGTATGTAGATACTTCAAATGCTCATCAAGGCTTGCATCGGTCCATTTGTTTTATGCTTTCGTCTTTAGAAGTTCGAGCATGAAACTCAAGCGGGTCACCTTGGGATCACAACCATCATACAATGGAGTCTTTGAGTCTAGCTCTAGTTGCGCCAACTTTGCCTCCTTTCAAGAAGCAGCTCTGTTGCTAGTCGTCTTATTGCGAAGGTCTCGAACATGAGGGTCTTGTACGACTAAACTTAGTAGTGACAAAGACTTTGGCGTGTCCGCATATTCTCCATGTCCAGCCGCTTCTCCGTCATGTCCGGTTGCTTCTCCGCCATGTTCGATGCCCTCTTCTTGGGGCTCATCTGTCATCTCTTCGTCTGGACCCATGTCATTGTTGGCTGCCCCATCGACGTCCTCATCATCTTTTCTTATCCACTAAGTATAGTCATCCATGAAACCATTCATGAGCAGGTGGGCCTTCAAATGGCCACCCAAAAAGGGGGCGAGCGAGACTCCTTCTTTGCATTTTTGACACAGACATAAAATCTCACTACCGGGAAAGGGCTTATAAGTGAACCCAAATGAGAGCGGCGGGCGTGCCATAACACCCACTACTACTACGATGGAGAAGTACCACTGGCGTGTAATAAAAAGTACTCGCCACAATAGTGGCGGGCAGTACAGCACACCCCGCCACAGGTGAACTGTATCCAAGGTTCCTGCTTGTTGAAAACCTTCGGTGGCGGGCGGGAGCTATGGCAATTACGCGGTGACACCCGCCACATATGTCTTTTGGCAACCCGCACCGAATGTGCTCAAAAATTACAAAAAGTAGCAGCGGCAGGTTCCTAACTTGTTGTGGCGTAGTACACTGCGCCCGCCACCTGGATTTATCTGTGGCGGGTGTGCCGCCTTACCTGTCGCTATGTGTAAACCATATGGTTTAGGGTTTCTGAGCCACAAGCGCGTGCAACCATTCACATCTCTAACTTATACACATGTTTTTTCCATCTCTCTCGCCCGTCATCGCCGTCACCATCATCATGGTGGCCTTGGACGTCGCAACCGTTGTGCTTGCCCTCCGGCGTGTACCAGGTTAGCACCGCCCCCTCATCCTCGTTGTCCCCATCGCCTTCATCGGCCGCTGCCGCCGCATCGAACGTCATCGCTGTCCGTTGCCGCCTCTAACGTCCCCATCGTCACCGTCGCCCTCGCCTTCTGCCAACACCAACGTCTGTTGCATCCCTGACGTCCTCAACCTCCCCACCTTCTCCGTTCGCCCCGATAAACCACATATTTCTCTTTTATTGTTACATAGATTGTTGTTGTTTTGTACTAAAAAATGTTTGTACTAGATGTACATTTTTTGACTATACATATAGTTTGTTGTAAATGTAAATTGAAGATGTACATATTTTGGGTGTAGCATATTATGTGTACTAGAAAAACTTAATACAAGTTATTAGATAGTGTACATGTAAAATTAAAAGTATGTACTAGTTATTCATGATGTAGGTGTTGATAAGGAGTGCCAATGTTTTGGGAAACATTGATTAAGTTTCGTTTCGCCAAATTTCTAGCACTCAATATGTCGAATTACTAGAAAAGGTCATGCCAATTTTTGTACAACACATCGACCGATATATCTTGTTATATAACTGCTTTCAATGAATTTGCTATGATTGATGCTTCTGGATGTAATTTTTATGTTCATGATTCATATTGTCTTCAGTTTATAGAAAGTAGGCGCCCCTGAATCAAAACCCAACATGGTCAAGATACAATGGCACAACCTCGCCGAGGCAGCAAACACGGTGTTGGTAATGTGTGATCGCACAAATTACCGTTATGATTTTTTGTTGATTTTTAATCTTCCATCTATGAACACAACAAATGATTAAGGATGATCTCGATGGGATCCCCGAGTGCACCTATTGTTCTGGCAACAGGGGTATGTGCGGCGATCATCATATACAGGACGATAGTTACTTCTCGGTTACGCTTAAAGAGGACTACAAATATTATACGGTAATTCTCCGTGTGCCCCTACTGCACATATTTCCTTCTTAACAAACATGTCTCAAGATTTTTTTACTTGTAATTTCTGTTTTTTCTAAATCCGACTAGTGCATCCCTGCTATGCAAGGCCTTATGTCCTAGAGAAGTTGCATGTCAAAGATAGAGAGGACATTACTCAAAGGAATTTTTACTTGTAGATGAAACATGGTTTCGTTTTGAAGCTAGGATCTATAATGAAATAGATGACATATATTTGGTTGCTCTAATTGGAAAAAATTATGCAAGGCTTATGGGTTTGAGGAGGGTATGATCATAACCTTTGATATTGGCATCTCTCAAGACACCTTTCCTCATTTTGATCAAGATATTTGGGTGGAAGTAGAAATGATTCTATTTTTCCTCTGCATGAGTTTCTTAAACACATTCGTTAAGTAATCTATCTTAAAATATTTGTTATTCACTCCAAAATTAACATTTTAATAAAAATTTATAGCTTATTTTACATCTCGAAGAAAAATACGGAATATAGTAAGTGAGACCTATTACACTGCTGGATTCGAGCTTACTTGGGAGGAGAAGAATTATCTTGTGTTGTTTGTTAACGATGTTGACTCGTTTAAGGGCACTCACGAAGCTGGTCCAAATACGACACCATACGTGCCACTACTCCAGAAGCTGAGCAATACCAGCATTTATAAAGAATGCATGGTATGATTTTGTATTATTATTGTGCCACTAGTCCATCTTAAATAAACTACAATGCTTACTATGTTACTATGTTGTTCTTCCATAGAAGCTCCCAGCGTTGTTGTGCCTACAGCGATGGATGCAACATGTGAGATGACAATTATTTGCCATCAGAAGACCAATTTCAAAGGCACCTACTCAACCGCAAACCCACGAGATGGATGCCTCAAAATTCATGAATGGCGGCAAATATTGAATGAGTGTAGACCAGAAATTGGAGATCGTGGATCTCTCTAATCCACCTTGGAGTTGCAGGGGCATTCTTAATTTTTTTTAAATTTATCCTAAAAGAGAAGAGTGGGTTCTAGTACTTTGTCATTTTCAGGACTAATTAACCGGTGGATGTTTGTATTGTCAGTCGTGTTCTACCTAGCTATGAATATTTAGTTGGGCCATTTGTAGTCATGATTGACAACAATTAGAGCTAGTGGGTAATGTATGCAGCAACATTTCGTCATCTTTTATTCTTATCAATGTATTCTGATATGTGTCGTATGAAAAACGCAACCATGGTAGCATAAATGTTGCCATCAATGTGAAAATTTTAATTTATTTGACTGATAACCAGTGGTGGGCACTGAAGCACACCCACCACTGCATTGAAGTTAAGCACTGGCGGGCACTTCTGTTCTCCCGCCACTACAGACTATCAGCCAGCGGTGGGTGGGCGCCGACCACTGATGCAGTTAGCGGGCGGGCCTGGGAGCCTGGCCTGCCATTGCTGGCCTCTTTGCACCTGCCATTGCTAGGCATTCCTGTAGTAGTGTCTCACTGCGGTTATTCTCAAATATGACATCCACCGCGGCTCGCAAGTACTATCCACCATCCTTTCAGTGACCTTCATGATCGTATGCGTTGTATAAGCAAAATAATTATAACCACGCATCCATGCATGCATCAAAGTCATTTATTAATTTGGCATGACCTTCGCTAAAAATAGGACATATCGAGTTTGCTCGAAATTCACCAAACTGGAAATAATCGACATTTCGGCAAAATATAGGCAACTCATGTCACGCACAATTCGGCAAATACACATAGAAAATGCATGCCATGCACAATTCCATCATAGCACACAATTCATTCATATAGCACAATTCGGTCATATCGCATAATTCGGTCATATCACACAAAATTCTATTCTTGCACAAGACTACTTTTTACTCACCTATCCCGATAGGGAGCATGGTGATGAGGTCGGTGTCGCTAGGATTGAAGTAGATAAAGATAATTAATGCTCCTTCATTAATGTTGGGGAGGTAGTTATGTTACTTCATTAGATGAGTAGATCTACTTGGGGAGGAGATGAGTCTAAAGTGGAGAAGGGAGAGAGCTAGTGAGTCAATGGAGTGGAGAGGCAAGAGATATGATAAGAAGGGAGAGAGAGAAGAAAGCAAGTGAGAGGAAGATAGGAAAGGGGAGCCATTAGTGGAGATGGTAGAGGGGCAAAGGATAGATATGGAGGAGGGGAGAACTGAAGGAAGAGAGAAGAAAGCAAGTGAGAGAGGAAACCAAGCTATGGGAGAAGGAAGGGTGAGGGAGAGGTAGGGGAAAGGTGGCTGTTTTGGCTAGCACGCTCAGCAATAGCACGAGGAAAGTGGCTCGCGCTACTGCTAAGGCCACTTCTTGTACCACGGGTGTATGGGTCGGCACTGCTGCTAAGTGAGTGTATAGATAGTAGCAGCGTTAGGTATAGTGCCCACACTACTGCTATGGGATTAGTTGCAGCGCGGGTAATATAGCCAAGGCTGCTACTATGACCTGCCCCGGGGGTACCATGGGGACCACTTAGTATTAGCACGGGGTACCTGAACCCGCACTGCTACTAGGTTTTACTTGTAGCGCTGGGTGTGTCCCCGCGCTACTACTACTTAACATGAACGCGGGCTCCCTACCTCGTGCTACTATTAAGCATCTGCCTATATGGTTTTCCCTACACTAGAAAAAAAAGACACATCCGTGACATTTTGAGCCGAACGAAAAGTTTTTCTGTCATAAATATGACACTTCTATGACGATAATTGTGACAAAACCCGGTATCATCATAGATGTGGTGGGCTCCTACTTAAAAAATCATCACAGAAAATGGGCTTTTCGTCCTGGGCGGGCCGGAGACGCAGCTGCATGACATTCTTTGGGCTGTCCATGACGGAAAAACTGTGGTAGAAGCGAGGGGGAGGAAAATTTCAGGGAGTTGCCGGTTACAGTGAGAGGTCGGGGGCCGAGCGATGTGCGTTTCTCTCGTACATGTACGCGCATGTGTGCGAGACGTTGGCTCTAACTGAACCCGAGCGATTGCACTACAGGGTACGCGTTACTGAACCCAAGCGATTGATCGATGGCTGTTAACTGAACCCGATCGAGCGATTCCTTCGCTACTGCTGCTAACTGAAGCCGATCGATTGGATGAACAGTGAGCGGTGGCGTTGCCTCTGGATGAACAGGACCCCGTGGTGTGGAGGGTTGGATGAACAGTAGACGGTGGAGGGGTGGCCGTGGAGGGGTGGTTGAACAGGACCCCGTGGTGTGGAGGGCTAGATGAATAGTAGACGGTGGAGGGGTGCCCGTGGGGGGTGGTTGAACAGTAGCCGGTGGAGTAGCGCGTGGTGGAGGCTGGATGAACAGGAGTCTGTGGAGGCTAGAGGAGGTCGACGGTGGAGATGAACAGTATCCCGTGGAGTC